>NC_074691.1:43630678-43833178 GCF_029448725.1 Salvelinus fontinalis | reverse complement strand
TATGTGTCTGTGTATATGTGTCTGTGTATATGTGTCTGTATATATGTGTCTGTCTGTATATATGTGTGTGTGTCTGTATATATGTGTCTGTATATATATGTGTGTGTGTGTGTGTATATATGTGTCTGTATATATGTGTGTGTATATATGTGTGTGTATATATGTGTCTGTATATATGTGTCTGTATATATGTGTCTGTGTCTGTATATATGTGTCTGTGTCTGTATATATGTGTCTGTGTCTGTATATATGTGTCTGTGTCTGTATATATGTGTCTGTGTCTGTATATATGTGTCTGTGTATATGTGTCTGTGTATATGTGTCTGTATATATGTGTCTGTATATATGTGTCTGTATATATGTGTCTGTATATATGTGTCTGTATATATGTGTCTGTGTCTGTGTATGTGTCTGTGTATATGTGTCTGTGTATATGTGTCTGTGTCTGTATATATGTGTCTGTGTCTGTATATATGTGTCTGTGTCTGTATATATGTGTCTGTGTATATGTGTCTGTGTCTGTATATATGTGTCTGTATATATGTGTCTGTATATATGTGTCTGTATATATGTGTCTGTATATATGTGTCTGTATATATGTGTCTGTATATATGTGTCTGTATATATGTGTCTGTATATATGTGTGTGTATATATGTGTGTGTATATATGTGTCTGTATATATGTGTCTGTATATATGTGTCTGTATATATGTGTCTGTATATATATGTGTGTGTGTGTGTGTATATATGTGTCTGTATATATGTGTGTGTATATATGTGTCTGTATATATGTGTGTGTATATATGTGTCTGTATATATGTGTCTGTATATATGTGTCTGTGTCTGTGTATATGTGTCTGTATATATGTGTCTGTATATATGTGTCTGTGTATATGTGTCTGTGTATATGTGTCTGTGTATATGTGTCTGTGTCTGTATATATGTGTCTGTCTGTATATATGTGTGTGTGTCTGTATATATGTGTCTGTATATATATATGTGTGTGTGTGTGTGTATATATGTGTGTGTATATATGTGTCTGTATATATGTGTGTGTATATATGTGTCTGTATATATGTGTCTGTGTCTGTATATATGTGTCTGTGTCTGTATATATGTGTCTGTGTCTGTATATATGTGTCTGTGTCTGTATATATGTGTCTGTATATATGTGTCTGTATATATGTGTCTGTATATATGTGTCTGTATATATGTGTCTGTATATATGTGTCTGTATATATGTGTCTGTATATATGTGTCTGTATATATGTGTCTGTATATATGTGTCTGTATATATGTGTCTGTATATATGTGTCTGTATATATGTGTGTGTATATATGTGTGTGTATATATGTGTCTGTATATATGTGTCTGTATATATGTGTCTGTATATATGTGTCTGTGTCTGTATATATGTGTCTGTATATATGTGTGTATATATGTGTCTGTGTCTGTATATATGTGTCTGTGTCTGTATATATGTGTCTGTATATATGTGTCTGTATATATGTGTCTGTATATATGTGTCTGTATATATGTGTCTGTATATATGTGTCTGTATATATCTGTCTGTATATATGTGTCTGTATATATGTGTCTGTATATATGTGTCTGTATATATGTGTCTGTATATATGTGTCTGTATATATATGTGTGTGTGTGTGTGTGTATATATGTGTCTGTATATATGTGTGTGTATATATGTGTGTGTATATATGTGTCTGTATATATGTGTGTGTATATATGTGTCTGTATATATGTGTCTGTATATATGTGTCTGTATATATGTGTCTGTGTCTGTGTATATGTGTCTGTATATATGTGTCTGTATATATATGTGTCTGTATATATATGTGTGTGTATATATGTGTCTGTATATATATGTGTGTGTATATATGTGTCTGTATATATGTGTCTGTATATATGTGTCTGTGTCTGTATATATGTGTCTGTATATATGTGTCTTTGTCTGTATATATGTGTCTGTGTCTGTATATATGTGTCTGTGTCTGTATATATGTGTCTGTGTCTGTATATATGTGTCTGTGTCTGTATATATGTGTCTGTGTCTGTATATATGTGTCTGTATATATGTGTCTGTATATATGTGTCTGTATATATGTGTGTGTATATATGTGTGTGTATATATGTGTGTGTATATATGTGTCTGTATATATGTGTCTGTATATATGTGTCTGTATATATGTGTCTGTGTCTGTATATATGTGTCTGTATATATGTGTCGTATATATGTGTCTGTGTCTGTATATATGTGTCTGTGTCTGTATATATGTGTCTGTGTCTGTATATATGTGTCTGTGTCTGTATATAGTGTCTGTATATATGTGTCTGTATATATGTGTCTGTATATATGTGTCTGTATATATGTGTCTGTATATATGTGTCTGTATATATGTGTCTGTATATATGTGTCTGTATATATGTGTCTGTATATATGTGTCTGTATATATGTGTCTGTATATATGTGTGTGTGTGTGTGTATATATGTGTCTGTATATATGTGTGTGTATATATGTGTCTGTATATATGTGTGTGTATATATGTGTCTGTATATATGTGTCTGTATATATGTGTCTGTATATATGTGTCTGTGTCTGTGTATATGTGTCTGTATATATGTGTCTGTATATATATGTCTGTGTCTGTATATATGTGTCTGTGTCTGTATATATGTGTCTGTATATATGTGTCTGTATATATGTGTCTGTATATATGTGTGTGTATATATGTGTGTGTATATATGTGTGTGTATATATGTGTCTGTATATATGTGTCTGTATATATGTGTCTGTATATATGTGTCTGTGTCTGTATATATGTGTCTGTATATATGTGTGTATATATGTGTCTGTGTCTGTATATATGTGTCTGTGTCTGTATATATGTGTCTGTGTCTGTATATATGTGTCTGTGTCTGTATATATGTCTGTATATATGTGTCTGTATATATGTGTCTGTATATATGTGTCTGTATATATGTGTCTGTATATATGTGTCTGTATATATGTGTCTGTATATATGTGTCTGTATATATGTGTCTGTATATATGTGTCTGTATATATGTGTCTGTATATATGTGTCTGTATATATGTGTGTGTGTGTGTGTATATATGTGTCTGTATATATGTGTGTGTATATATGTGTCTGTATATATGTGTGTGTATATATGTGTCTGTATATATGTGTCTGTATATATGTGTCTGTATATATGTGTCTGTGTCTGTGTATATGTGTCTGTATATATGTGTCTGTATATATATGTGTGTGTATATATGTGTCTGTATATATGTGTGTGTATATATGTGTCTGTATATATGTGTCTGTATATATGTGTCTGTGTCTGTATATATGTGTCTGTATATATGTGTCTTTGTCTGTATATATGTGTCTGTGTCTGTATATATGTGTCTGTGTCTGTATATATGTGTCTGTGTCTGTATATATGTGTCTGTATATATGTGTCTGTATATATGTGTCTGTATATATGTGTCTGTATATATGTGTCTGTATATATGTGTCTGTATATATGTGTCTGTGTCTGTATATATGTGTCTGTATATATGTGTCTTTGTCTGTATATATGTGTCTGTGTCTGTATATATGTGTCTGTGTCTGTATATATGTGTCTGTGTCTGTATATATGTGTCTGTATATATGTGTCTGTATATATGTGTCTGTATATATGTGTCTGTATATATGTGTCTGTATATATGTGTCTGTATATATGTGTCTGTATATATGTGTCTGTATATATGTGTCTGTATATATGTGTCTGTATATATGTGTCTGTATATATATGTGTGTGTGTGTGTGTATATATGTGTCTGTATATATGTGTCTGTATATATGTGTGTGTATATATGTGTGTGTATATATGTGTCTGTATATATGTGTCTGTGTCTGTATATATGTGTCTGTGTATATGTGTCTGTGTATATGTGTCTGTGTATATGTGTCTGTGTATATGTGTCTGTGTATATGTGTCTGTGTATATGTGTCTGTGTATATGTGTCTGTGTATATGTGTCTGTGTATATGTGTCTGTGTATATGTGTCTGTCTGTATATATGTGTGTGTGTCTGTATATATGTGTCTGTATATATATGTGTGTGTGTGTGTGTATATATGTGTCTGTATATATGTGTGTGTATATATGTGTCTGTATATATGTGTGTGTATATATGTGTCTGTGTATATGTGTCTGTATATATGTGTCTGTGTCTGTATATATGTGTCTGTATATATGTGTCTGTGTCTGTATATATGTGTCTGTGTCTGTATATATGTGTCTGTGTCTGTATATATGTGTCTGTGTCTGTATATATGTGTCTGTGTCTGTATATATGTGTCTGTGTCTGTATATATGTGTCTGTATATATGTGTCTGTATATATGTGTCTGTATATATGTGTCTGTATATATGTGTCTGTATATATGTGTCTGTATATATGTGTGTGTGTCTGTATATATGTGTCTGTATATATATGTGTGTGTGTGTGTGTATATATGTGTCTGTATATATGTGTCTGTGTCTGTGTGCGTGTCTGTATATCTGTGTCTGTGTGTGTGTGTGTATATATATGTGTCTGTATATATGTGTCTGTATATATGTGTCTGTATATATGTGTCTGTATATATGTGTCTGTATATATGTGTCTGTATATATGTGTCTGTGTCTGTATATTTGTGTCTGTGTCTGTATATATGTGTCTGTGTCTGTATATATGTGTCTGTGTCTGTATATATGTGTCTGTATATATGTGTCTGTGTATATGTGTCTGTATATATGTGTCTGTGTCTGTATATATGTGTCTGTATATATGTGTCTGTGTCTGTATATATGTGTCTGTGTCTGTATATATGTGTCTGTGTCTGTATATATGTGTCTGTGTCTGTATATATGTGTCTGTGTCTGTATATATGTGTCTGTGTCTGTATATATGTGTCTGTATATATGTGTCTGTATATATGTGTCTGTATATATGTGTCTGTATATATGTGTCTGTATATATGTGTCTGTATATATGTGTGTGTGTCTGTATATATGTGTCTGTATATATATGTGTGTGTGTGTGTGTATATATGTGTCTGTATATATGTGTCTGTGTCTGTGTGCGTGTCTGTATATCTGTGTCTGTGTGTGTGTGTGTATATATATGTGTCTGTATATATGTGTCTGTATATATGTGTCTGTATATATGTGTCTGTATATATGTGTCTGTATATATGTGTCTGTATATATGTGTCTGTGTCTGTATATTTGTGTCTGTGTCTGTATATATGTGTCTGTGTCTGTATATATGTGTCTGTGTCTGTATATATGTGTCTGTATATATGTGTCTGTATATATGTGTCTGTATATATGTGTCTGTATATATGTGTCTGTATATATGTGTCTGTATATATGTGTGTGTATATATGTGTGTGTATATATGTGTCTGTATATATGTGTCTGTATATATGTGTCTGTATATATGTGTCTGTATATATGTGTCTGTATATATGTGTCTGTCTGTATATATGTGTCTGTCTGTATATATGTGTCTGTCTGTATATATGTGTCTGTCTGTATATATGTGTCTGTCCGTATATATGTGTCTGTGTGCGTGTCTGTGTCTGTATATCTGTGTCTGTGTGTGTATATATATGTGTCTGTGTATATGTGTCTGTGTATATGTGTCTGTGTATATGTGTCTGTGTATATGTGTCTGTGTATATGTGTCTGTGTATATGTGTCTGTATATATGTGTCTGTGTCTGTATATATGTGTCTGTGTCTGTATATATGTGTCTGTGTCTGTATATATGTGTCTGTGTCTGTATATATGTGTCTGTATATATGTGTCTGTATATATGTGTCTGTATATATGTGTGTGTATATATGTGTGTGTATATATGTGGGTGTATATATGTGTCTGTATATATGTGTCTGTATATATGTGTCTGTATATATGTGTCTGTGTCTGTGTCTGTATATATGTGTGTATATATGTGTCTGTATATATGTGTCTGTATATATGTGTCTGTATATATGTGTCTGTCTGTATATATGTGTCTGTGTCTGTATATATGTGTCTGTGTCTGTATATATGTGTCTGTGTCTGTATATATGTGTCTGTGTCTGTATATATGTGTCTGTGTCTGTATATATGTGTCTGTATATATGTGTCTGTATATATGTGTGTGTATATATGTGTGTGTATATATGTGTCTGTATATATGTGTCTGTATATATGTGTCTGTATATATGTGTCTGTGTCTGTGTCTGTATATATGTGTCTGTATATATGTGTGTATATATGTGTCTGTATATATGTGTCTGTATATATGTGTCTGTATATATGTGTCTGTCTGTATATATGTGTCTGTCTGTATATATGTGTCTGTGTGCGTGTCTGTGTCTGTATATCTGTGTCTGTGTGTGTGTGTGTATATATATGTGTCTGTATATATGTGTCTGTATATATGTGTCTGTGTATATGTGTCTGTGTATATGTGTCTGTGTATATGTGTCTGTATATATGTGTCTGTATATATGTGTCTGTATATATGTGTCTGTATATATGTGTCTGTGTCTGTATATATGTGTCTGTGTCTGTATATATGTGTCTGTGTCTGTATATATGTGTCTGTGTCTGTATATATGTGTCTGTATATATGTGTCTGTATATATGTGTGTGTGTCTGTATATATGTGTCTGTATATATATATGTGTGTGTGTGTATATATGTGTCTGTATATATGTGTCTGTATATATGTGTGTGTATATATGTGTCTGTATATATGTGTCTGTATATATGTGTCTGTATATATGTGTCTGTGTCTGTCTGTGTATATGTGTCTGTATATATGTGTCTGTATATATGTGTCTGTATATATGTGTCTGTATATATATGTGTGTGTGTGTCTGTATATATGTGTCTGTATATATGTGTCTGTATATATGTGTCTGTATATATGTGTCTGTATATATGTGTCTGTATATATGTGTCTGTATATATATGTGTCTGTATATATATGTGTGTGTGTGTGTGTATATATGTGTCTGTATATATGTGTGTGTATATATGTGTCTGTATATATGTGTGTGTATATATGTGTCTGTATATATGTCTGTATATATGTGTCTGTATATATGTGTCTGTATATATGTGTCTGTGTCTGTGTATATGTGTCTGTGTATATGTGTCTGTGTATATGTGTCTGTGTATATGTGTCTGTGTATATGTGTCTGTGTATATGTGTCTGTGTATATGTGTCTGTGTCTGTATATATGTGTCTGTCTGTATATATGTGTGTGTGTCTGTATATATGTGTCTGTATATATATGTGTGTGTGTGTGTGTGTATATATGTGTCTGTATATATGTGTGTGTATATATGTGTCTGTATATATGTGTGTGTATATATGTGTCTGTATATATGTGTCTGTATATATGTGTCTGTATATATGTGTCTGTGTCTGTATATATGTGTCTGTATATATGTGTCTGTGTCTGTATATATGTGTCTGTGTCTGTATATATGTGTCTGTGTCTGTATATATGTGTCTGTGTCTGTATATATGTGTCTGTATATATGTGTCTGTGTCTGTATATATGTGTCTGTATATATGTGTCTGTATATATGTGTCTGTATATATGTGTCTGTATATATGTGTCTGTGTCTGTGTATGTGTCTGTGTATATGTGTCTGTGTATATGTGTCTGTGTCTGTATATATGTGTCTGTGTCTGTATATATGTGTCTGTATATATGTGTCTGTATATATGTGTCTGTATATATGTGTCTGTATATATGTGTGTATATATGTGTCTGTATATATGTGTCTGTATATATGTGTCTGTATATATGTGTCTGTCTGTATATATGTGTCTGTGTGCGTGTCTGTGTCTGTATATCTGTGTCTGTGTCTGTATATATGTGTCTGTGTCTGTATATATGTGTCTGTGTCTGTATATATGTGTCTGTATATATGTGTCTGTGTCTGTATATATGTGTCTGTATATATGTGTCTGTATATATGTGTCTGTATATATGTGTCTGTATATATGTGTCTGTGTCTGTGTATGTGTCTGTGTATATGTGTCTGTGTATATGTGTCTGTGTCTGTATATATGTGTCTGTGTCTGTATATATGTGTCTGTATATATGTGTCTGTATATATGTGTCTGTATATATGTGTCTGTATATATGTGTCTGTATATATGTGTCTGTATATATGTGTCTGTATATATGTGTCTGTATATATGTGTCTGTATATATGTGTCTGTATATATGTGTGTGTATATATGTGTGTGTATATATGTGTCTGTATATATGTGTCTGTATATATGTGTCTGTATATATGTGTCTGTATATATGTGTGTGTATATATGTGTGTGTATATATGTGTCTGTATATATGTGTCTGTATATATGTGTCTGTATATATGTGTCTGTATATATGTGTCTGTATATATGTGTCTGTATATATGTGTCTGTATATATGTGTCTGTATATATGTGTCTGTATATATGTGTCTGTATATATGTGTGTGTATATATGTGTGTGTATATATGTGTCTGTATATATGTGTCTGTATATATGTGTCTGTATATATGTGTCTGTATATATATGTGTGTGTGTGTGTGTATATATGTGTCTGTATATATGTGTGTGTATATATGTGTGTGTATATATGTGTCTGTATATATGTGTCTGTATATATGTGTCTGTATATATGTGTCTGTATATATGTGTCTGTGTCTGTGTATATGTGTCTGTATATATGTGTCTGTATATATGTGTCTGTGTATATGTGTCTGTGTATATGTGTCTGTGTATATGTGTCTGTGTCTGTATATATGTGTCTGTCTGTATATATGTGTCTGTATATATATATGTGTGTGTGTGTGTGTATATATGTGTGTGTATATATGTGTGTGTATATATGTGTGTGTATATATGTGTCTGTATATATGTGTCTGTGTCTGTATATATGTGTCTGTGTCTGTATATATGTGTCTGTGTCTGTATATATGTGTCTGTGTCTGTATATATGTGTCTGTGTCTGTATATATGTGTCTGTATATATGTGTCTGTATATATGTGTCTGTATATATGTGTCTGTATATATGTGTCTGTATATATGTGTCTGTATATATGTGTCTGTATATATGTGTCTGTATATATGTGTCTGTATATATGTGTCTGTATATATGTGTCTGTGTATATGTGTCTGTGTATATGTGTCTGTGTATATGTGTCTGTGTCTGTGTATATGTGTCTGTGTATATGTGTCTGTGTATATGTGTCTGTGTATATGTGTCTGTGTCTGTATATATGTGTCTGTCTGTATATATGTGTGTGTGTCTGTATATATGTGTCTGTATATATATGTGTGTGTGTGTGTGTATATATGTGTCTGTGTCTGTATATATGTGTCTGTATATATGTGTCTGTATATATGTGTCTGTATATATGTGTCTGTATATATGTGTCTGTATATATGTGTCTGTATATATGTGTCTGTATATATGTGTCTGTATATATGTGTCTGTATATATGTGTCTGTATATATGTGTCTGTATATATGTGTCTGTATATATGTGTCTGTATATATATGTGTGTGTGTGTGTGTGTATATATGTGTCTGTATATATGTGTGTGTATATATGTGTGTGTATATATGTGTCTGTATATATGTGTCTGTATATATGTGTCTGTGTCTGTGTATATGTGTCTGTGTATATGTGTCTGTATATATGTGTCTGTGTATATGTGTCTGTGTATATGTGTCTGTGTCTGTATATATGTGTCTGTGTCTGTATATATGTGTCTGTCTGTATATATGTGTGTGTGTCTGTATATATGTGTCTGTATATATATGTGTGTGTGTGTGTGTGTATATATGTGTCTGTATATATGTGTGTGTATATATGTGTCTGTATATATGTGTGTGTATATATGTGTGTGTATATATGTGTCTGTATATATGTGTCTGTATATATGTGTCTGTGTCTGTATATATGTGTCTGTATATATGTGTCTGTGTCTGTATATATGTGTCTGTGTCTGTATATATGTGTCTGTGTCTGTATATATGTGTCTGTGTCTGTATATATGTGTCTGTATATATGTGTCTGTGTCTGTATATATGTGTCTGTATATATGTGTCTGTATATATGTGTCTGTATATATGTGTCTGTGTCTGTGTATATGTGTCTGTGTATATGTGTCTGTGTCTGTGTATATGTGTCTGTGTCTGTGTATATGTGTCTGTGTCTGTATATATGTGTCTGTGTCTGTATATATGTGTCTGTGTCTGTATATATGTGTCTGTGTCTGTATATATGTGTCTGTGTATATGTGTCTGTGTATATGTGTCTGTGTATATGTGTCTGTGTATATGTGTCTGTGTATATGTGTCTGTGTATATGTGTCTGTGTATATGTGTCTGTGTATATGTGTCTGTGTATATGTGTCTGTGTATATGTGTCTGTGTATATGTGTCTGTGTATATATGTGTGTGTGTGTGTGTGTATATATGTGTCTGTATATATGTGTGTGTATATATGTGTCTGTATATATGTGTGTGTATATATGTGTGTGTATATATGTGTCTGTATATATGTGTCTGTATATATGTGTCTGTGTCTGTATATATGTGTCTGTATATATGTGTCTGTGTCTGTATATATGTGTCTGTGTCTGTATATATGTGTCTGTGTCTGTATATATGTGTCTGTATATATGTGTCTGTATGTGTCTGTATATATGTGTCTGTATATATGTGTCTGTGTCTGTGTATATGTGTCTGTGTATATGTGTCTGTGTATATGTGTCTGTGTCTGTATATATGTGTCTGTGTCTGTATATATGTGTCTGTGTCTGTATATATGTGTCTGTGTATATGTGTCTGTGTATATGTGTCTGTGTATATGTGTCTGTGTATATGTGTCTGTGTATATGTGTCTGTGTATATGTGTCTGTGTATATGTGTCTGTGTATATGTGTCTGTGTATATGTGTCTGTGTATATGTGTCTGTGTATATGTGTCTGTGTATATGTGTCTGTGTATATGTGTCTGTGTATATGTGTCTGTGTCTGTGTATATGTGTCTGTGTCTGTGTATATGTGTCTGTGTCTGTGTATATGTGTCTGTGTGTCTGTGTGTCTGTGTCTGTATATATATGTGTCTGTGTCTGTATATATATGTGTCTGTGTCTGTATATATATATGTGTCTGTGTCTGTATATATATATGTGTCTGTGTCTGTATATATATATGTGTCTGTGTCTGTATATATATATGTGTCTGTGTCTGTATATATATATGTGTCTGTGTCTGTATATATATATGTGTCTGTGTCTGTATATATATGTGTCTGTGTCTGTATATATATGTGTCTGTGTCTGTATATATATGTGTCTGTGTCTGTATATATATGTGTCTGTGTCTGTGTGTGTCTGTGTGTGTCTGTGTGTGTCTGTGTGTGTCTGTGTGTCTGTGTGTCTGTGTGTCTGTGTGTCTGTGTGTCTGTGTGTGTGTGTCTGTGTGTGTGTGTGTGTGTGTCTGTGTGTGTGTCTGTGTCTGTGTGTGTGTCTGTGTGTGTGTGTGTCTGTGTGTGTGTGTGTCTGTGTGTGTCTGTGTCTGTGTCTGTGTGTGTGTGTGTCTGTGTGTGTGTGTGTCTGTGTGTGTCTGTGTCTGTGTCTGTGTGTGTGTGTGTGTGTGTCTGTGTGTGTGTGTGTGTGTGTCTGTGTGTGTGTGTGTGTGTGTGTGTGTGTGTGTGTGTGTGTGTGTGTGTGTGTGTGTGTGTGTGTGTGTGTGTGTGTGTACCAGAAAGGAAGAGTTAGCAGCAGTAACAGTGCCATGAGGTTTGATAAAGGCAGGTTTCAGTTTGGCCAGCTGTTCCATGGAGGATGAGCGGATCCCGTTGTCCTTGGCGACCATGTCACGACCTACACACAAACAATATCTGTGATCATCAAAGCAGTCATAGAATGCTCTGTTTGATGCAGGGGTTGCCAAACGTTTTCACTTAGGTCCCCCCCTTCCATCATTGGGACCCCCCCCATTTAGAAATTGCCCCATGTGCATTTTAACATGCCCCAGTTTGGTCACCACTGGCATGGACTAACCAACCCGCTGGTCACTAGTCTTTCCACCGCGTGTCACCATGGTTACCTGGCACCTTGAAGCTGATGACGTCACTGAGGAGTCCTGCATCCTGAGCCTGTTTGGCTCGTGTGTGTGATCGTAGAGCGAACTCATCCTGCTCCAGCCGGGTCACTCCGAACGCCGCCGCAAGGCGGTCCGCACTGTGACCCATCGTCTCTGCCGTGGAAAACTCTGCTACCGCAGGCAGCTAAAACACAACATCATATAAAAACACTATACCTTCAGGAAGTATTCAAACCCCTTGACGTTTTCCACTTTGTTAAGTTACAGCCTTAAATAAAACTACAAAACTGAAATATCACATTTACATAAGTATTCAGACTCAGTACTTTGTTGAAGCACCTTAGGCAGCGATTACAGCCTTGAGTCTTGGTATGACGTGACAAGCTTGGCACACCTGTATTTGGGGCGTTTCTCCCATTCTTCTCTGCACATCCTCTCAAGGTCTGTCAGGTTGGATGGGGAGCGTTGCTGCACACCTATTTCAGGTCTCTCCAGAGATGTTCGAATGGGTTCAACTCCGGGCTCTGGCTGGGCCACTCAAGGACATTCAGAGACTTGTCCCGAAGCCACTCCTGTATTGTCTTGGCTGTGTGCTTAGGGTCGTTGTCCTGTTGGAAGGTGAACCTTCGCCCCAGTCTGACGTCCTGAGTGCTCTGGAGCAGGTTTTCATCAAGGATCTCTCTGTACTATGCTCCGTTCATCTTTCCCTTGATCCTGACTAGTCTCCCAGTCCCTTCCGCTGCAAAACATCCCCACAGCATGACGCTGCCACCACCATGCGTCACTGTAGGGATGGTGCCAGGTTTCCTACAAGTGACGCTTGGCATTCAGGCCAAAGAGTTACATTTGGTTTCATCAGACCACAGTTCCTCATGATCCAAGCAGGCTGTCATGTGCCTTTTACTGAGGAGTGGCTGCCATCTGGCCACTCTACCATAAAGGCCTGATTGTTGGAGTGCTGCAGAGATGGTTGTCCTTCTGGAAGGTTCTCCCATCTCCACAGAGGAACTCTGGAGCTCTGTCAGAGTGACCATCGGATTCTTGGTCGCCTCCCTGAGCCTTGGTGATTCCAAACTCCAAAGAATGATGGAGGACACTGTGTTCTTGGGCACTTTCAATGCAGCAGACATTTTTTGTTACCCTTCCCCAGATCTGTGCCTCGACACAATCCTATCTCAGAGCTCTACGGACAACTCTTTCGACCTTATGGCTTGGTTTTCACTCTGACATGCACTGTCAACTGTGGGACCTTATATAGACAGGTGTGTGTCTTTCCAAATCATGTCGTCAATTGAATTTACCACAGGTGGACTCCAATCAAGTTGTAGAAACATCTCAAGGATGATCAATGGAAACAGGATGTACTGGAGCTCGAGTCTCATAGCAAAGTCTGAATACTTACGTAAATAAGGATCCGTTTATATTTTTAATACATTTACAGAAATGTCTAAACCTGTTCACACTTGTTATTATGGGGTATTGTGTGTAGATCGTTGAGGATATTTATGTATTTAATACATTTTAGAACAAGGCTGTAACGTAACAAAATGTGGAGAAAGTCAAGGGGTCTGAATACTTCCCGAAGGCGCTGTATAAAATACACACAAATGACAAACAGTCACACAAATTAATTTCCTGAAGTTTTAGACACATGATCTACATAACACACCTCGGGTGTGAGATGAGCCATCCTGATAGAGCCTATAAGGCTGAGGCGTTGTCCGAGAGTCTTCGCTCTGTTCAGAGCCAACATGGTCTTCCTCATCTTCCTGCTGTGACGAATAGGAACGTCCGACATAAACTCCACCCCTCCGGCAACTATAGTATCACACTGGCCTGATGTGATCAGCCCCACACCTACAACACACACACACACAGTTACTATAGTAACACACTGGCCTGCTGTGATCAGCCCCACAACACAGACCAGTACCTGTGGCCATCATGTAATCACTTTGAGCCTCTGTACCAGCTGTCTTTGCCAGGGGACTTGGGTATTCCATCTATGGCAGTGGATGCCTCTCCAGCTACCTCTCCCTGTCCTAGTCAATCAACTGCATGGGCCACCTCCGCTATCTGGATCGGTAGGATGGTCAGTTTTACAAGGGTATGTTGGCAGCATGAGTGAAGGAAGCTTTTTTTGTGAAATAGGAAGCCGATTCTAGATTTAATTGTGGATTGGAGATGCTTGATGTGAGTCTGGAAGGAGAGTTTACAGTCTAACCAGACACCTAGGTATTTGTAGTTTCCACATATTCTAAGTCAGAACCGTCCAGAGTAGTGATGCTGGACGGGTGGGCAGGTGCGGGTAGCGATCGGTTGAAGAGCATGCATTTAGTTTTACTTGCATTTAAGAGCAGTTGGAGGCCACGGAAGGAGTGTTGTATGGCATTGAAGCTCGTTTGGAGGTTTGTTAACATAGTGTCCAAAGAAGGGCCAGATGTATGGTGTCGTCTGCGTAGAGGTGGCTCAAGGAATCACCAGCAGCAAGAGCGACATCATTGATATATACAGAGAAAATTGGAGAAGGCATGGTGGAATTTCAAATGGTCGGTGATCTGTTGCTAAAATCTTCGAAAGGAAAGTTAAGGTAAGGTGATCTGTTTGTTAACTTATCTTTCGAAGACCTTAGTAAGGCAGGGCAGGATAAATATACTGTAGGTCTATAATAGTTTGGGTCTAGAGTGTCTCCCCCTTTGAAGAGGGGGATGACCGCAGCAGCTTTCCAATCTTTGGGAATCTCAGACGATACGAAAGAGAGGTTAAACAGGCTAGTAATAGGGGTTGCAACAATTTCTGCGGATAATTTTAGAAAGAGAGGGTCCAGATTGTCTAGCCAGGCTGATTTGTGGGGGTCCAGATTTTGCAGCTCTTCCAGAACATCAGCTGTCTGGATTTTGGTGAAGGAGAAGCGGGGGAGGCTTGGGCGAGTTGCTGTTGGCGATGCAGAGCTGTTGACCGGGGTAGGGGTAGCCAGAAGGAAAGCATGGCCAGCCGTAGAGAAATGCTTATTGAAATTTGCGATTATCGTAGATTTATCGGTGGTGACAGTGTTTCCTAGCCTCAGTGCAGTGGGCAGCTGGGAGGAGGTGTTCTTATTCTCCATGGACTTTACAGTGTCCCAGAATGTTTTGAGTTTGTGCTACAGGATGCAAATTTCTGTTTGAAAAAGCTGTCCTTTGCTCTCCTAACTGACTGAGTATATTGGTTCCTAACTTCCCTGAAAAGTTGCATATCACGGGGGCTATTCGATGCAGAACACCACAGGATGTTTTTGTGCTGGTCAAGGGCAGACAGGTCTGAGGTGAACCAAGGGCTATATCTGTTCCTAGTTCTACATTTTTTAAATGTTTTTTTTTTAAGATGGTGAGGAAAGCACTTTTGAAGAGCAACCAGGCATCCTCTACTGACGGAATGAGGTCAATATCCTTCCAGGATACCCAGGTCGATTAGAAAGGCCTGCTCGCTGAAGTGTTTTTTACATGCCAAATGGCAAGATAAGCACGACCGCAACAAACGCCGATACTACACATCCGAACAAATTATGAAAGACCAGAATTGTAATTTTGAATTCTGTAAAATGAGTGTGGAAGAAACATGTATTGTTGTCCATCAGCAATGACAAGGGATCTGACAATCTGGATGGAAAATGACTGAGGATAATAGCAGACGACAAGCCACCGGCTCTGACAATCTGGATGGAAAATGACTGAGGATAATAGCAGACGACAAGCCACCGGGTCTGACAATCTGGATGGAAAATGACTGAGGATAATAGCAGACGACAAGCCACCGGCTCTGACAATCTGGATGGAAAATGACTGAGGATAATAGCAGACGACAAGCCACCGGCTCTGACAATCTGGATGGAAAATGACTGAGGATAATAGCAGACGACAAGCCACCGGGTCTGACAATCTGGATGGAAAATGACTGAGGATAATAGCAGACGACAAGCCACCGGCTCTGACAATCTGGATGGAAAATGACTGAGGATAATAGCAGACGACAAGCCACCGGCTCTGACAATCTGGATGGAAAATGACTGAGGATAATAGCAGACGACAAGCCACCGGCTCTGACAATCTGGATGGAAAATGACTGAGGATAATAGCAGACGACAAGCCACCGGCTCTGACAATCTGGATGGAAAATGACTGAGGATAATAGCAGACGACAAGCCACCGGCTCTGACAATCTGGATGGAAAATGACTGAGGATAATAGCAGACGACAAGCCACCGGGTCTGACAATCTGGATGGAAAATGACTGAGGATAATAGCAGACGATGTCGCCACTCCTATTTGCAACATCTTCAATTCAAGCCCACGAGAAAGCATGTGCCCTAAAGTCATTCCACTACCTAAGAATAGTCAAGCCCCCTTTACTGTCTCAAATAGCCAACCAATCAGCCTGTTACCAACCCTTTGTAAAAGTGTTTTTTGACTAGGCACAATGCTATTTTACAGTAAACAAATTGACAGACGTTCAGCACTCTTATAGGGAAGGACATTCAACAAGCACAGCACTTACACAAATGACTGATGCTAAAAAATATTGTGGGGGCTGTTTTGTTAGACTTCAGTGCAGCTTTTGACATAAATCAGGTCTGCTGCTGGAAAAAACGTATGTCTTTACACCCCCTCCTATAATTTGTTATGGCTTTACACCCCCTGCTATAATGTGGATAAAGAGTTACCTGTCTAACAGAACACAGAGGGTGTTATGGCTTTACACCCCCTGCTATAATGTGTTATGGCTTTACACCCCCTGCTATAATTTGTTATGGCTTTACACCCCCTGCTATAATGTGGATAAAGAGTTACCTGTCTAACAGAACACAGAGGGTGTTATGGCTTTACACCCCCTGCTATAATGTGTTATGGCTTTACACCCCCTGCTATAATGTGTTATGGCTTTACACCCCCTGCTATAATGTGTTATGGCTTTACACCCCCTGCTATAATGTGTTATGGCTTTACACCCCCTGCTATATTATGGATAAAGAGTTACCTGTCCAACAGAACACAGAGGGTGTTATGGCTTTACACCCCCTGCTATAATGTGTTATGGCTTTAAACCCCCTGCTATAATGTGTTATGGCTTTACACCCCCTGATATAATGTAGATAAAGAGTTACCTGTCTAACAGAACACAGAGGGTGTTATGGCTTTACACCCCCTGCTATAATGTGTTATGGCTTTACACCCCCTGATATAATGTAGATAAAGAGTTACCTGTCTAACAGAACACAGAGGGTGTTATGGCTTTACACCCCCTGCTATAATGTGGATAAAGAGTTACCTGTCTAACAGAACACAGAGGGTGTTATGGCTTTACACCCCCTGCTATAATGTGTTATGGCTTTACACCCCCTGCTATAATGTGGATAAAGAGTTACCTGTCTAACAGAACACAGAGGGTGTTATGGCTTTACACCCCCTGCTATAATGTGTTATGGCTTTACACCCCCTGCTATGTGTTATGGCTTTACACCCCATGCTATAATGTGTTATGGCTTTACACCCCCTGCTATATTGTGTTATGGCTTTACACCCCCTGCTATATTGTGTTATGGCTTTACACCCCCTGCTATAATGTGTTATGGCTTTACACCCCCTGCTATAATGTGTTATGGCTTTACACCCCCTGCTATAATGTGTTATGGCTTTACACCCCCTGCTATAATGTGTTATGGCTTTACACCCCCTGCTATAATGTGGATAAAGAGTTACCTGTCTAACAGAACACAGAGGGTGTTATGGCTTTACACCCCCTGCTATAATGTGTTATGGCTTTACACCCCCTGCTATAATGTGTTATGGCTTTACACCCCCTGCTATAATGTGTTATGGCTTTACACCCCCTGCTATATTATGGATAAAGAGTTACCTGTCCAACAGAACACAGAGGGTGTTATGGCTTTACACCCCCTGCTATAATGTGTTATGGCTTTAAACCCCCTGCTATAATGTGTTATGGCTTTACACCCCCTGATATAATGTAGATAAAGAGTTACCTGTCTAACAGAACACAGAGGGTGTTATGGCTTTACACCCCCTGCTATAATGTGGATAAAGAGTTACCTGTCTAACAGAACACAGAGGGTGTTATGGCTTTACACCCCCTGCTATAATGTGTTATGGCTTTACACCCCCTGCTATAATGTGGATAAAGAGTTACCTGTCTAACAGAACACAGAGGGTGTTATGGCTTTACACCCCCTGCTATAATGTGTTATGGCTTTACACCCCCTGCTATGTGTTATGGCTTTACACCCCATGCTATAATGTGTTATGGCTTTACACCCCCTGCTATATTGTGTTATGGCTTTACACCCCCTGCTATAATGTGTTATGGCTTTACACCCCCTGCTATAATGTGTTATGGCTTTACACCCCCTGCTATGTGTTATGGCTTTACACCCCCTGCTATAATGTGTTATGGCTTTACACCCCCTGCTATAATGTGTTATGGCTTTACACCCCCTGCTATAATGTGTTATGGCTTTACACCCCCTGCTATAATGTGGATAAAGAGTTACCCGTCTAACAGAACACAGAGGGCGTTCTTTAATGGGAGCCTCTCCAACATAATCCAGGTAGAATCAGGAATTCCCCAGGGCAGCTGTCTAGGCCCCTTTTCTCAATCTTTACTAACGACAGGCTATGAGCCAGTGTCCATCTATGCGGATGACTCAACACGTCAGCTTCTGAAATGACTGCAACACTTAACAAAGAGCTGCAGTTACTTTCAGAGTGGGTGGCAAGAAATAAGTTAAGCCTAAATATTTCTTAAACTAAAAGCATTGCATTTGGGACAAATCATTTCATTAAGCCTCAACTAAATCTTGTAATAAATGCTTGGATAACCCTGGATTGTAACCTGTCATGGTCAAAACATAGACACAACAGGAGCTAAGATGGGGAGAAGTCTCTCCATAATAAAGCACTACTCTACCTTCTTAACAGCACTATCAACAAGGCAGGTCCTACAGGCCCTGGTTTCTACCTTCTTAACAACACTATCAACAAGGCAGGTCCTACAGGCCCTAGTTTTGACACACCTGGACTGCTGTTCAGTCGTGTGGTCAGGTG
Organism: Salvelinus fontinalis; assembly: GCF_029448725.1. NCBI lineage: Eukaryota > Metazoa > Chordata > Actinopteri > Salmoniformes > Salmonidae > Salvelinus > Salvelinus fontinalis. Next base: position 43,813,901 of record NC_074691.1, on the reverse strand, counting down.
CCACAAAAAGGGACTTTGGCTCAGAACAGGGCAGCACGGCTGGTCCTTGGATGTACACAGAGCCAATATTAATAATACGCATGTCAATCTCTCCTCCACTTTCAGCCAGGAGAGATTGACTTCATCACTACTTGTTATTTGTGAGAGGTATTGACATGTTGAAAGCACTGAGCTGTCTGTTTGAACTACTGGCACACAGCTCAGACACCCATGTATACCCCACAAGACATGCCACCAGAGGTCTCTTCTAGAGGTTTACCGATTAATCGGAATGGCCGAATAATTAGGGCCGATTTCAAGTTTTCATAACAATCGGTATTTTTGGGGCGCCGATTTTACCAATATATAACTTTATTTAACTAAGCAAGTCAGTTAAGAACACATTCTTATTTTCAATGACGGCCTACCGGAGGAACAGTGGGTTAACTGCCTTGTTCAGGGGCAGAACGACAGATTTTCACCGTGTCAGCTCGGGGGATTCAATCTTGCAAACTTACAGTTAACTAGTCCAACGCTCTAACCACCTGATTACATTGCACTCCACGAGGAGCCCACCTGTTACGCGAATGCAGTAGAAGCCAAGGTAAGTTGCTAGCTAGCATTAAACTTAACTTATAAAAAAAACTATCAATTAATCATAATCACTAGTTATAACTACACACGGTTGATGATATTACTAACTTATCTAGCGTGTCCTGCGTTGCATATAATCGATGCGGTGGCATTCGCGGAAAAGGACTGTCGTTGCTCCAACGTGTACCTAACCATAAACATCAATGCCTTTCTTAAAATCAATACACAGAAGTACATATATTTTTAAACCTGCATATTTAGCTAAAAGAAATCCAGGTTAGCAGGCAATATTAACCAGGTGAAATTGTGTCATTTCTCTTGCGTTCATTGCACGCAGAGTCAGGGTATATGCAACAGTTTGGGCCGCCTGGCTCGTTGCGAACTAATTTGCCAGGATTGTACGTAATTATGACATTGAAGGTTGTGCAATGTAACAGGAATATTTAGACTTAGGGATGCCACCCGTTAGATAAAATACGGAACTGTTCCATATTACACTGAAATAAACATTTTGTTTTCAAAATGATAGTTTCCGGATTTTACCATATTAATGACCTAAGGCTCGTATTTCTGTGTGTTATGTTATAACTAGGTCTAATAACTAAGTCTAACCCAAACCCTAACCCTGGGCACCAGCAGGCTTGTAAGCATTCATTCAAATAGCACTTTCGTGCGTTTTGCCAGCAGCTCTTCGCAAGCACAGCGATGTTTATGACTTCAAGCCTTTCAGCATAATGTCTGGTGTAACCGATGTGAAATGGCAAGCTAGTTAGCGGGGTGTGCGCTAATAGCATTTCAAACGTCACTTGCTCTGAGACTTGGAGTAGTTATTCCCCTTGCTCTGCAAGGGCCGCGGCTTTTGTGGAGCGATGGGTAACGCTGCTTCGAGGGTGGCTGTTGTCGATGTGTTCCTGGTTCGAGCCCAGGTAGGAGCGAGGGACGGAAGCTATACTGTTACACTGGCAATACTAAAGTGCCTATAAGAACATCCAATAGTCCAACAGATCTTGTGTTGTAGATATGTAGAGTAGTATAGTAGAGTAGATGCCTGAGGGTACACAATGTATTATGAAATCTGTTATGAAAGTATTATAATGTATATCTGCCTAAATGTTGCTGGACCCTAGGAAGAGTAGCTGATGCCTTGGCAGGAACTAATGGGGATCCATAATAAACCCTAGGAAGAGTAGCTGCTGCCTTGGCAGGAACTAATGGGGATCCATAATAAACCCCAGGAAGAGTAGCTGCTGCCTTGGCAGGAACTAATGGGGATCCATAATAAACCCCAGGAAGAGTAGCTGCTGCCTTGGCAGGAACTAATGGGGATCCATAATAAACCCCAGGAAGAGTAGCTGCTGCCTTGGCAGGAACTAATGGGGATCCATAATAAACCCCAGGAAGAGTAGCTGCTGCCGTTGCAGGAACTAATGGGGATCCATAATAAACCCCAGGAAGAGTAGCTGCTGCCTTGACAGGAACTAATGGGGATCCATAATAAACCCCAGGAAGAGTAGCTCCTGTCTTGGCAGGAACTAATGGGGATCCATAATAAACCCAAGGAAGAGTAGCTGCTGCCTTGGCAGGAACTAATGGGGATCCATAATAAACCCCAGGAAGAGTAGCTGCTGCCTTGACAGGAACTAATGGGGATCCATAATAAACCCCAGGAAGAGTAGCTGCTGTCTTGACAGGAACTAATGGGGATCCATAATAAACCCCAGGAAGAGTAGCTGCTTCCTTGACAGGAACTAATGGGGATCCATAATAAACCCCAGGAAGAGTAGCTGCTGCCTGGGCAGGAACTAACGGGGAGCCATAATAAACCCCAGGAAGAGTAGCTGCTGCCTTGACAGGAACTAATGGGGATCCATAATAAACCCCAGGAAGAGTAGCTGCTGCCTTGGCAGGAACTAATGGGGATCCATAATAAACCCCAGGAAGAGTAGCTGCTGCCTTGGCAGGAACTAATGGGGATCCATAATAAACCCCAGGAAGAGTAGCTGCTGCCTTGACAGGAACTAATGGGGATCCATAATAAACCCCAGGAAGAGTAGCTGCTGCCTTGACAGGAACTAATGGGGATCCATAATAAACCCCAGGAAGAGTAGCTGCTGCCTTGGCAGGAACTAATGGGGATCCATAATAAACCCCAGGAAGAGTAGCTGCTACCTTGGCAGGAACTAATGGGGATCCATAATAAACCCCAGGAAGAGTAGCTGCTGCCTTGACAGGAACTAATGGGGATCCATAATAAACCCCAGGAAGAGTAGCTGCTGCCTTGGCAGGAACTAATGGGGATCCATAATAAACCCCAGGAAGAGTAGCTGCTGCCTTGACAGGAACTAATGGGGATCCATAATAAATACAAAAATCACAGAGCGATACCTGTGGTCATTATTAGAGACTGGTACCTGTTGTCATAGCGACGTTGGAGGAGATGCAGGCCATGGTGACGGTGTGAGATGGGATCTTATCAGAGAAGCCTGCTCCCAACGAGGCCTGGAAAACACACAAACTCACTCTGAATACGTGTGACAGGGAAGGGGGTGGAGTGAGTGTGTGTGTGTGTGTGTGTGTGTGTGTGTGTGTGTAACGTACCTCTCTAGCCACGTTGCTGGTCTTGACCTCTTGGACGACGGTTCCATAGATGATGTAATCTACTGCATCCTTAGGGAGACTGGTTTTATGCAGCAGACCCCTACACAGACACCCCAGTGAGAACGTGTGTATTAAGAGATGTCATTTATTAGGATCCCCATTAGCGACAGCTAGTCTTACCGGGGTCCAACGACGAACAGAAAAAAACCATTACATCCATTTATTTTTAATGTTAAGCATCTATCAGTACATACACAGAACGAGCAGGTCACAGGGGGGCTTGGTGAGATGATGTGTACAGAACAGAGATGACTTACTGCAGCGCTGCTCTGGCAAGGTCATGGGGCATCAGATCAGCATATCTGGAAAAACACACATTTTGAACACACAAGACACATTTTCAACCCCTCCCAGCCCAAACCTCTGCTCCCAGCCTTACGTGGTTCCTGAGAGGAGGAAAGGGGTTCTGACTCCTTCCACCAGAACTATGTTCTTCACTCCAGGTTTAGCCAATGTCTTCTTACTCTTAGTCTGGACTGGACACACACACAGACAAAGAAAATATAGTAGACGGTGTGTGACGTCGTCACGAGCTCAGGGCAGCGATCTGAAAGTGTGTGTGTAGACTCTTACCCTGGGCATGGAGCTGGACTGATGTACTGAGGGAACGGGTTGCTGTAGAGAAAACAGTCAGAGTGAGTGACAAGGGCTGACCCATGTTGTCAATTTTTTGGGGGTCAAAAATGTCATTTTTAATTTATGGCACACGATCCACGACCGTCTGAGAGGACTAATCCATTGAAGGCCACAGGGAAGGCACACCAGTAGTAGCCTACATTTACCGTTAATTACCATCATTTATCTACAATGTTTCATTGGTTACAGTAATTTCTGTTAATGCCTTCTATATATCATTCCAGTCTTACCGTTGTCAACGTAGGAGTGGACATGTTGTTTTGGGGGCCTAGGCTACACGAAACAGGTTTCGGTTCATTTACGAGTTGTCTATTTATTAATTGTCTCTTGTTTGGAGCGCTCCTGTCAATCTTAAGGACACCTGATTACGCATAGAAGTAGTCTAACTGGCCTGCGCGAAAATGTAGGTCTATAGAAACGCCCACCTCGGTATCCGATACTATTTCTGATTGAGAAACTCACCCTCCAGACATTATTCCCTAAAGGTCTAAATGAAATGTATGTTGTGAATTTGAACATGAATTATGATCCCATTTAAGATGACTGTTCTTCGTACGATGTACCCAATGATTAATGAAAAATTGCTCGGTAGGTTGACGTCCTCACTGTGGTTTACCAGACGTGTTAAATAAGTCTTATTTACACATTTTAATATTTTTGAAATGCATATTGTTATATTTGGTAGCATTTGTTTTTCCTTCGCCTCCAACCCCATTCGATGCGTGGAACGGATGTGGGTGTGGCTAGGTATACATCAGGGTGCTAATTTAACTCTGACGAAGGCCGTGAGGCCAATACGTAAAGCTCTGACGAAGACCGACACGTAAAGCTCCGACGAAGGCCCCGAGGTCGATACGTAAAGCTCCGACGAAGGCCCCGAGGTCGATACGTAAAGCTCTGACGAAGGCCCCGAGGCCGATACGTAAAGCTCTGACGAAGGCCCCGAGGCCGATACGTAAAGCTCTGACGAAGGCCCCGAGGCCGATACGTAAAGCTCTGACGAAGGCCCCGAGGCCGATACGTAAAGCTCCGACGAAGGCCCCGAGGCCGATACGTAAAGCTCCGACGAAGGCCCCGAGGCCGAAACGTAAAGCTCTGACGAAGGCCCCGAGGCCGATACGTAAAGCTCTGACGAAGGCTGTGAGGCCGATACGTAAAGCTCTGACGAAGGCCCTGAGGTCGATACGTAAAGCTCTGACGAAGGCTGTGAGGCCGATACGTAAAGCTTATTAAAGATCAGTGATACTATCAAGAACTGAGTGCGGTTTCCTTCGTCTTGTTCAACTGTTACCATGGCACCTGCAAAAAATATTGCTCAGATGTGCGAGTGCCTTTAGAATTTTGATCGAGAAACTATAGGTGGTGAATGACGCCATTTTTTCAACAAGTTAAAAAGTCAATTTTTACATCCGTTGAGAATGACAAGAGTTCCTCAACGTAGCCCATTAAAAACATATTTTCAGCTCTCTCCCTTTCCATGACCACTCCGCATGAAAAGTAATGAAGTAATGCCCCGGTGGAAACAGGCTGATTACTTCTTACCCACATAACGTACAGCTGTGTCTGTCCAGAGCCAGAAACTGGGGGCAGAATATTTTACACAGTGTTGCTAGTGCCCTAGCACAAGCTCTGGGCAGGCCCAAGGTAATACAATGTCTCCAGTTCCTTGCAGACAGGCCATGCGTAGCCAATGTGATTTAGAAGATATTTAATCAGAATATTTTCAACCTGCAATGTTTTTATTTGTTGGTTTGATGTAGGCTATTTTTACATAGTTGGGAAAAATTGAAATACTAGTCGATGTAAATACAATTGCCTTGTCATACTTATTGTTCTATAGGTTAATTTGCGTAATTTTGTGATATGAACTTGCAGTACGTGTATTTTCTTTAGTCGTCATGCATGTTATTTATCACAGCAGATGCTACAGAGCCTAGCAGGCTATGAGTGGAATAATACCTTATTCTGGACTGCTGGATGGTGGAGTGAAACATGTTCTTAGCACTAGAACCGCCAAGACAGTCAATCTGACAGTTTTCAATAACTTACTTAAACTGAACCCACCTGTCCCTGTCTTCTAAATATGCATATTTTACCCTAGCAGTACCTTGAGATAAATATCATAAAATACAAAACACTGAGCATTTCATCCTCAAAGCGCAATGAGTCAAAATGATAATTTGCATATGTAAATAGTCAGACTTCAAGGAGTACCGATAGCCACCAGTAAATCCAACTAGAAAAGCCTCGTTGGACTAAGGTCTAAGGCAGGGGTCTCCAACTCATTCCATGGAGGGCTTAGTGTCTGCTGGTTTTTCCCTTCCAATTAAAACCTAGACAACCAGGTGAGAGGAGTTCTAATTAGTGACCTTGATTGATGAAGTTAAAGGGAGGCGTGAAATCCCGCAGGCACTCGGCCCGCTTTATTTTACCGTTATTTTACCAGGTAAGTTGACTGAGAACACGTTCTCATTTGCAGCAACGACCTGGGGAATAGTTACAGGGGAGAGGAGATTGATGAAGTTAAAGGGAGGCGTGAAATCCCGCAGGCACTCGGCCCACCGTGGAATGAGTTTGACACAAGTGCTCCAAAGTAAAACTAGAAAATAAAATGTAAATATTTGAAAGAGCATAATAAAAATGTCCATTAGTTTGTTACTGCAGGCTAAATGTAAAAAAAAAAAAAAGAGAAAAAAAGTGTAAAATAAATTGTACTTGTCGAGTGCCTAAAGCATATGCGTTGGAACAGTTTTTTAATAACAAAACCAGTGAAGGCTCCTCAGAGGACGAAGGGTAGACCATCCTCAGGGAATTTAATAAAAATGAAACGTAAAAAGTTATCCTTTTTAGATAAAACTACACTCATTCTATTCACGTCACCAAATGATTGATTAAAACAGTTTTGCAACGAAGGTTTACAGAAGCCTCAACACTGTGGTATAGTGGAGGATAGCTTTTTCCCGTCCTCCTCTGGGTACATTGACTTCAATAGAAAACCTAGGAGGCTCGTGTTTCTCACCCCGTCCATAGACTTACACAGTATTTATGACAACTTGCAGAGGACGTCTTCCAACCTATCAAGAGCTCTTGCAGCTTGAAATGACATGTTGTCCACCCAATCAAAGGATCAGAGAATTATTCTAGTACTGAAAGCATACGCTACAGCTAGCTAACACTGCACTGCACTGCATAACATGAGGTGAGCAGTTGACTCAGAGAAAGACAATAGTTCAATGAATTTCTTAAAATGACGAAGAAGCATGAGACAGCTAGCTATATTTTGTTTTATGCAGCTAGTTTAGCCTACTCAGACACCTGGTTCAAACAGAGACGGATGCTATGTTAGCTGGCTATCCAACACTGGAACTCTTCCAAGTCACGGTAAGCTTTTGGTTTTATTAATTTATTGCCATCGGGCCCCACCGGTGTAACTGCTTACCGTGACTGTACTGCATGACTGCAGAGGATTTACTAACACGTTAGTTAGAGTAGCTACACTATATATACAAAAGTATGTGATCACCCCCTCAAAATGAGTGGATTCACCTATTTCAGCCACACCTGTTTGACAGGTGTATAAAATCAAGCAACCAGCCATACAACCTCCATAAACAAACATTGGCATTAGAATGGTCTTACTGAACAGCTCAGTGACTTTCAACGTGGCCTTTCTAACAAGTCAGATTATCATCAAATTTCAGCCCTGCTAGAGCTGCCCCCGGTCAACTGTCAGAGCTGCCCCCGGTCAACTGTCAGAGCTGCCCCCGGTCAACTGTCAGAGCTGCCCCCGGTCAACTGTCAGAGCTGCCCCCGGTCAACTGTCAGAGCTGCCCCCGGTCAACTGTCAGAGCTGCCCCCGGTCAACTGTCAGAGCTGCCCCCGGTCAACTGTCAGAGCTGCCCCCGGTCAACTGTCAGAGCTGCCCCCGGTCAACTGTCAGAGCTGCCCCCGGTCAACTGTCAGAGCTGCCCCCGGTCAACTGTAAGAGCTGCCCCCGGTCAACTGTAAGAGCTGCCCCCGGTCAACTGTCAGAGCTGCCCCCGGTCAACTGTAAGAGCTGCCCCCGGTCAACTGTCAGAGCTGCCCCCGGTCAACTGTCAGAGCTGCCCCCGGTCAACTGTCAGAGCTGCCCCCGGTCAACTGTAAGAGCTGCCCCCGGTCAACTGTAAGAGCTGCCCCCGGTCAACTGTAAGAGCTGCCCCCGGTCAACTGTAAGTGCTGTTATTGTGAAGTGGAAACGTCTACGAGCAACAACGGCTCAGCAGCGAAGTGGTAGACCACACAAGCACACAGAACGAGACCACCGAGTGCTGAAGCACTTGGCGTGTAAAAACCGTCTGTCCTCGGTTGCAACACTCACTACCGAGTTTCAAACTGCCTCTGGAAGCAACGTCAGCAGAAGAACTGTTCGTCGGGAGCTTCATGAAATAGGTTTCCATGGCAGAGCAGCCGCACACAAGCCTAAGAACACCATGCATAATGCCAAGTGTCGGCTGGAGTGGTGTAAAGCTCAACGCCATTGTACTCTAGAGCAGTGGAAACGCGTTCTCTGGAGTGATGAATCACGCTTCACCATCTGGCAGTCCCGACAGAAAAATCTGAGTTTGGCGGATGCCAGGAGAACACTACCTGCCCGAATGCTTAGTGCCAACTGTAAAGTTTGGAGGAGGAGGAATAATGGTCTGGGGCTGTTTTTAAATGGTTCAGGCCCCTTAGTTCCAGTGAAGGGAAATCTTAATGATACAGCATACAATGACATTCTAGACTATTCTGTGCTTCCAACTTTGTGGCAACAGTTTGGGGAAGGCGTGATCCTGTTTCAGCATGAAAATGTCCCCGTGCACAAAGCGAGGTCAATACAGAAATGGTTTGTCGAGATGGGTGTGGAAGAACTTGACTGGCCTGCACAGAGCCCTGACCTCAACCCAATTGAACACCTTTGGGAAGACTTGGAACGCCGACTGCAAGCCAGGCCTAATCGCCCGAACTCACTAATGCACATGGCTGAATGGAAGCAAGTCGTTGCAGCAATGTTCCAACATCTAGTGAAAAGCCTTCCCAGAAGAGTGGAGGCTGTTATAGCAGCAATGTTCCAACATCTAGTGGAAAGCCTTCCCAGAAGAGCGGAGGCTGTTAATAGCAGCAATGTTCCAACATCTAGTGAAAAGCCTTCCCAGAAGAGTGGAGGCTGTTATAGCAGCAATGTTCCAACATCTAGTGGAAAGCCTTCCCAGAAGAGCGGAGGCTGTTATAGCAGCAATGTTCCAACATCTAGTGGAAAGCCTTCCCAGAAGAGCGGAGGCTGTTATAGCAACAATGTTCCAACATCTAGTGGAAAGCCTTCCCAGAAGAGTGGAGGCTGTTATAGCAGCAAAGTTCCAACATCTAGTGGAAAGCCTTCCCAGAAGAGCGGAGGCTGTTATAGCAGCAATGTTCCAACATCTAGTGGAAAGCCTTCCCAGAAGAGTGGAGGCTGTTACAGCAGCAATGTTCCAACATCTAGTGGAAAGCCTTCCCAGAAGAGTGGAGGCTGTTACAGCAGCAATGTTCCAACATCTAGTGGAAAGCCTTCCCAGAAGAGTGGAGGCTGTTATAGCAGCAATGTTCCAACATCTAGGGGAAAGCCTTCCCAGAAGAGTGGAGGCTGTTATAGCAGCAATGTTCCAACATCTAGTGGAAACCCTTCCCAGAAGAGTGGAGGCTGTTATAGCAGCAATGTTCCAACATCTAGTGGAAACCCTTCCCAGAAGAGTGGAGGCTGTTATAGCAGCAATGTTCCAACATCTAGGGGAAAGCCTTCCCAGAAGAGTGGAGGCTGTTATAGCAGCAATGTTCCAACATCTAGGGGAAAGCCTTCCCAGAAGAGTGGAGGCTGTTATAGCAGCAATGTTCCAACATCTAGTGGAAACCCTTCCCAGAAGAGTGGAGGCTGTTATAGCAGCAATGTTCCAACATCTAGTGGAAACCCTTCCCAGAAGAGTGGAGGCTGTTATAGCAGCAATGTTCCAACATCTAGGGGAAAGCCTTCCCAGAAGAGTGGAGGCTGTTACAGCAGCAATGTTCCAACATCTAGTGGAAAGCCTTCCCAGAAGAGTGGAGGCTGTTACAGCAGCAATGTTCCAACATCTAGTGGAGTGCCTTCCCAGAAGTGGAGGCTGTTATAGCACCAATGTTCCAACATCTAGTGGAAAGCCTTCCCAGAAGAGTGGAGCCTGTTATAGCAGCAATGTTCCAACATCTAGTGGAAAGCCTTCCCAGAAGAGTGGAGGCTGTTACAGCAGCAATGTTCTAACATCTAGTGGAAAGCCTTCCCAGAAGAGTGGAGGCTGTTATAGCAGCAATGTTCCAACATCTAGTGGAAAGCCTTCCCAGAAGAGTGGAGGCTGTTATAGCAGCAATGTTCCAACATCTAGTGGAAAGCCTTCCCAGAAGAGTGGAGGCTGTTATAGCAGCAATGTTCCAACATCTAGTGGAAAGCCTTCCCTGAAGAGTGGAGGCTGTTATAGCAGTAAAGGGGGACCAACTACATATTAATACCAATGAGCAGGTGTCCACATACTTTTGGTAATGTAGTGTATATTGACAATGATGTAGGCTGTGTGTAGCGGTTATGATATGAAGGTTTGGCTTGGAGGGGTTCCCACAAGGTCACAGAAAGCTGATGTGTTATGCACTGAAGTCCAGACGCAAAGTGAAAAGGTGAGAGCTTGTAGATGCGAGAAGGAATGATACAACGAGCAAAATGAACATTCTGTTTGTATGTGGCTGTTATGAAAGTGAACTGTGTGAGATCAGGGGTGCATTCATTCCGTCGATTCTGAAAAACTTTTCTTAAACGGAAGCGAGAAAAACATACCCGAATTTGCTGTTGGACTAATGATTACACCTTAGATCAGCTAGATGCAGGCAAAAGTGTGCAAGGTGGCATTTAATGTGCTGCCATCTGTCAACTTGATTCCTCTAATTTCTCTAGACCTACGTTGTAAACTTTCATTCATAGGTTGTATCAACCTCATGATGGGTATAGGGAACATTAGAGTATTATGTAGTAACCTAAACCTGTCAATGTTACATTGAGCTGGGTGAATGGAATATGAATGACAGTCATCCAATACGCTGTAATAGAAATAAGACAATGCCCATTCAAAAAAATATATATTTGTCCTCATCTTAAAATGACACTGACCGCTACTGGACTAAAAATACCCAAACCACCAAGGCGCACGTTGAGCAAGACACTCAATGAAAAAACTAGCAGTAGCCTAAACATCAGCGGTTTGTGAAGTGAAAATCAGCACAAAAGCAATAATACCATTATAATGAATGTGTCGATGTGACAGCAGTCACTTACTGGACATCATTTGTGGCCTCGCTCATGCTTACTACAGTGTGGTATGGGTTCATGCAAAAGTTGGATCTCATTTAGCTATTTTCCCTTGTCCAACAGTCACCACAAGTCACTCACTTGATTGCAACACTTTTCAAACATGTCGATTGCAGCTAAAACAGGTGTTGTGGGTTCTGTTCTGAGTGAATCTGCCCACCTGGCAGTTGCTCCTCCCCGGGAGCTGGGCGCAATTTGGCTCTTATGGAATCTTTGTTGCTGCCTTGACCCTCGTGTGTCTCTCCTGTAGGCCCTATGTTCTCCTGTAGGCCCTATGTTCTCCTGTAGGCCCTATGTTCTCCTGTAGGCCCTATGTTCTCCTGTAGGCCCTATGTTCTCCTGTAGGCCCTATGTTCTCCTGTAGGCCCTATGTTCTCCTGTAGGCCATCTCCTGGAGCAGCCCCCTATCCACAGATGGGACAGCAGTTGAGAAGGTGAAAAGCTTTAAGTTCCTCGGCGTACACATCACTGACACTCTGAAGTGGTCCACCCATACGGACAGTGTGGTGAAGGCGGCGCAAAATCGCCTCTTCAACCTCAGGACGTTGAAGAAAATCGGCTTGGCCCCGAAGACGCTCAAACTTTTACGGAGGCACAATTGAGAGCATCCCGTCAGGCTAGATGACCGCCTGATATGGCACCGTCTGCAACCGCAGGGCTCTCCAGAGCGTAGTGCGGTCAGCCCAACGCCTCACCAGGAACACACTGCCTGCCCTTCAGGACGTGAATGTCAGACTCCACTCTGAGGCGCATCAATCGGCAGGTTGAACATGGTGAGATTGTAGACTCCTAAATTGATAGCTGTGAAATGTCCTAACTGCACTAACTAGCTACTTCACATGCTGATATTTACTTTAGTATTATTGTGTGTAGCTACGCTGGCTACCTGGCCTGCCCATACAGAGCATTGCGGGTTAGTAGTAGACTTGAGCTGAAACCGATTTTCACGTTGCTACCAAAGTGTTGGTCCCATGTCTCATGAGCTGAAACAAAAAAAATCCTATAAATGTTCCCATTCACACAGAATGCTTATTTCTCTCAAATTTTGTGCACAAATTTGTTTACATCCCGGTTAGAGAGGATTTCTCCTTTGCCAAGATAATACATCCCTGACAGGTGTGGCATATCAAGAATCTGATTAAATTGCATGATCATTACACAGGTGCAACTTGTGCTGGGGACAATAAAAGGCAACTTTAAAGTGTGCAGTTCTCACAACACAATGCCACAATTGTCTCAAGTTGAGAGAGTGTGCAATAGGTATGCTGACTGAAGGAAAATCCACTAGAGTTGTTGCCAGAGAATTGAATGTTAATATCTCTCCCATAAGCCTCCTCCAACGTCGTTTCAGAGAACTTGGCAGTACGTCGAACCGGCTTCACAACAACTTCAGCTCAGGACCTTCTTCACCTGTGGGATCATCTGGGGGGGTGTGGGTGCTGTGGAGCATTGCTGTCTGTAATAAACCCCCTGTGTGTGGAATAACTCATTCTGATTGGGTGGCCCTGGCTCCCCAGTGGCTGGCCGATTGAATTCATTCTTATGTAAATCAGTAAAATGTTATTTACTTTTGTCAGTATATAAGTGAAAATGAAACATTTGTTCACAAAAAAAATATTGTTCTCACATATTAGTTATGTAACACTGTAAATTATAGGAATTTGTGGTTTTGGGTGGTTTTTTCCTTTACATTTAGTTTTGGCATCTTTTACTTTCAGTTTTGTACTCTAGCTTCAAACAATATTTTTGGTTATGTAAAATATATTTCACAGCAGTTTAAATGTCATAAACTGAAATTAGGCAAAGCATTACAATTTTAGCAACCGGGAAATGGCAGCACGATTTCTACATAGTGCATATTTAACAACCCACCCTAGCTGTTGCATATTTAACAACCCACCCTAGGTGTTGCATATTTAACAACCCACCCTAGGTGTTGCATATTTATTCCCCCTCTTTAAAAATGTTTAACAAAGATTTAATCTGTCACATATGGACATGCTTGCAGGAGGTGTGCTATTTAGAATGATGTTTTCCCACAAATTGCATTAATGCCCTAACGCATATGGGTCCGGTAAATGTCTCAAATGTCTGATCAATTCATATGCCGCTGGCCACTTGTCCAAAACCCTGTTTGGTGTGTGTGTGTGTCTCACCATACTGTACAGCCCAGGCAGGGTTGACTGGAGGACAGCACCGTAGAGAGTTCATCAACATGGCCGCCATTTTATCTGTCAACACAAACAATGTGGTCCATTTCAATAGAGTAGGAAGTGCAGTAATCCAGTAGTTTTGCCCTATAGCTGCCATGAACACGATGAGTTGAACATAACCTGAATGTGACGCAGTAGCCACTCTACAGAGACTGGCGCATGTTGCGGTTAAAGCTACTTCGTAACTGTAGTTTCTATAATGTGTTGATTTACTGTGTGTTATAGATATGGAGATTATGATGACAGAGATAACCACTGAGGTAACGTTATAGGATTGAACCTACTAGACATTACAACCAGCCCCACCCCCAACCCAGCGGTGACCCTTCACCCAGATCCCCTTCCAGAGAATGACAAGGGCAGAGTGTGACGAGACACTGTCTAACCCTGTACACACCAACGCTAGCGGGACTTCATCAATTCACAGCCACCCAACATCACATCAAAAACACACACAACATACAGATTATGGGTTAATTAGCTAGCTAATTAGCTAGCTAGTATACATTCCGTAGCTAGAGCGTTAAACGAGTCTTGCCCGTTTCTGGCGGCATGTGGCTGGGCAAACATTGTTAGTAGCTGTAGTTAAATGTATCCCAATGTTGCATTAAAGTTGGTTAGTGCAACTAACGCCCTTTACCTGTAACTTTAATGTGTCTCCCGGCAGAGCTCTCCTGTCGGTATGTCTCTCTGGCGTCTGTGCCTGAATCAGATGCTAACTACAAAACCGCTTGTGTTCTAAGGACCCTTAAAGGGTTTTGGTTGTCCTAAGAGAAGCCCAATTTAAAACGTAGAAAACTCATGAGGTATGAAACCTATTTTTACCTTTCACTGGAGATAATATCATCAAATCTAACTAAAGATTTACAAAAATTGTACTTTTCACTAATTTAACGAAAATATATGAATACATTTCTTAACGGCGCTCTTTCGTCTCTTCTCTGAGTTGTAAACGGGTCCTTGTCACACTTGACACCACAGATAAAACAATGAGCCAGATATTTCAACAGATGTAAAAATATAGAGCATCCGGTTGATGTTTACACTCACTACCAGATATGGTGATGAGAGGATGCCCAGTGGCGAAGGTGGAGCAAGATGGATTAAGGCCTACATTCTGCAAATGTTCTCATCGAGGGCACATTTTATCTCCATACAATTTTCTGTTTACAAAAAAAAGAATCGTTAACAGAGTAGACTGCGTTTTAGAATCTGTAACGAACAGAGTGGATTGCGTTTTGTAGACTTTACCCGTTGCAAAAAGTTATTAGAAATGTAGTTGTTTAGCAGGAGTGCTAGGGCGAATTGCAGTGGTAGAAAAAGTACCCAATACGTCATACTTCAGTAAAAATAAAGATACCTTAATAGAAAATGAGTCAAGTAAAAGTGAAAGTCACCCAGTAAAATTCAGAGTCAACGTAGTTGGCTTTAAATATACTGTAGCGACCCGCACAGACAGCTGTGTGTTATGTGTTAGGCTAGTAGGTGGTTGTGTTCGCGGGGTCCGACATGTCAGTCAACCTGCTATCTGCCAATCACGGGAATGCCTGGAATGTTCTGATGCCGGGCATCCTGGTGGTTGGCGGAGTGGCGTGGAGGGGGGTTGGGCAGGGGGATGGAGCATTGGAAGTTAAGACCAGGTTTTGCCTTTGTTCTCTCTCTTACGTCTGGGCTTCACAAGAGAAGGTCACGATTGGCTTGTGGGCTATCTTTCATTTATTTGGCGTGGGCTACGGCCCAAACAGTAGCCTGTGTAAAGTTGGTTTAATAAACCGTCCATTCGTAAACTCAATCCTCTGTCTGGACAGTTGTTCTTTTATGATCTAGTCAGGTCATTACAATACGTAAGTATCAAAAGTAAATGTAAAAGTATAAATCATTTCAAAGTCCTTATACAGTTGAAGTCAGAAGTTTACATACACCTTAGCCAAATACGTTTAAACTCAGTTTTTCACAATTCCTGACATTTAATCCTAGTAAAAATTCCCTGTCTAAGGTCAGTTAGGATCACCACTTTATTTTAAGAATGTGAAATGTCAGAATAATAGTAGAGAGAAATATTTATTTCAGCTTGTATTTCTTGAGTCACATTCCCAGTGGGTCAGAAGTTTACAAAAACACAATTAGAATTTGGTAGCATTGCCTTTAAATTGTTTAAGTTGGGTCAAATGTTTTGGGTAGCCTTCCACAAGCAACCCACAATAAATTAGGTGATATTTAGCCCATTCCCCCTGAAAGAGCTGGTGTAATTTTTATTTTACCTTTATTTAACTAGGCAAGTCAGGTAAGAATAAATTTTTATTTTCAATGACGGCCTACGAACAGTGGGTTAACAGTGGGTTAACGAAAGATTTCTACCTTGTCAGCTCGGGGATTCGATCTTGCAACCTTTAGGTTACAAGTCCAATGCTCTAGGCTAGGCTACCTGCTGCCACTGAGTCAGGTTTGTAGTTCTCCTTGCTCGCACACGCTTTTTCAGTTCTGCCCACACATTTTCTATAGGATTGAGGTCAGGGCTTTGTGATGGCCACTCCAATACCTTGACTTTGTTGTCCTTAAGCCATTTTGCCACAACTTTGGAAGTATGCTTGGGGTCATTGACCATTTGGAAGACCCATTTGCTACCAAGCTTTAACTTCCTGACTGATGTCTTGAGATGTTGCTTCAATATATCCACATAATTTTCCTACCTCATGATGCCATCTATTTTGTGAAGTGCACCAGTCCCTCCTGCAGCAAAGCACCCCCACAACATGATGCTGCCACCCCCATGCTTCACGGTTGGGATGGTGTTCTTCGGCTTGCAAGCGTCCCCCTTTTTACTCCAAACATAACATGATCATTATGGCCAAACAGTTCTATTTTTGTTTAATCAGACCAGAGAACATTTCTCCAAAAAGTACGATCTTTGTCCCCATGTGCAGTTGCAAACCGTAGTCTGGCTTTTTTATGGAGCTTTTGGAGCAGTGGCTTCTTCCTTGCTGAGCGGCCTTTCAGGTTATGTCGATATAGGACTCGTTTTACTGTGGATATAGATACTTTTGTACCTGTTTCCCCCAGCATCTTCACAAGGTCCTCTGCTGTTGTTCAGGGATTGATTTGCACTTTTCACACCAAAGTACGTTCATCTCTAGGAGACAGAACGCGTCTCTTTCCTGAGCGGTATGACGGCTTAGTGGTCCAATGGTGTTTATACTTGCGTACTATTGTTTGTACAGATGAACGTGGTACCTTCAGGAGTTAGGAAATTGCTCCCAAGGATGAACCAGACTTGTGGAGGTCTACAATTGGCAGATTTCTATTGATTTTCCCATGATGTAGGCCTTGAAATACATCCACAGGTACACCTCCAATTGACTCAAATGATGAATATTAGCCTATTAGAAGCTTCTAAAGCCATGACATTTTCTGGAAATTTCCAAGCTTTTTAAAGGCACAGTCACCTTAGTGTATGTAACTTCTGACCCACTGGAATTGTGATACAGTGAAATAATCTGTCTGTAAACAATTGTTGTAAAAATGACTTGTGTCGTGCACAAAGTAAATGTCCTGACTTGCCAAGAAATGTGTGGAGTGGTTGAAAAACTAGTTTTAATGACTCCAACCTAAGTGTATATAAACTTCCGACTTCAACTGTATAAAGCAAACCAGACCGCACCATTTCCTCGTTTTTAAAATTTACGGATAGCTAGGGGCACGCTCCAACACTTTGACATCATTTACAAACGAAACGTGTTTAGTGAGTCCGCCAGATCAGAGGCAGTAGGGATGACCAGGGATGTTCTCTGTTTAGTGAGTCCGCCAGATCAGAGGCAGTAGGGATGACCAGGGATGTTCTCTGTTTAGTGAGTCCGCCAGATCAGAGGCAGTAGGGATGACCAGGGATGTTCTCTGTTTAGTGAGTCCTCCAGATCAGAGGCAGTAGGGATGACCAGGGATGTTCTCTGTTTAGTGAGTCCTCCAGATCAGAGGCAGTAGGGATGACCAGGGATGTTCTCTGTTTAGTGAGTCCTCCAGATCAGAGGCAGTAGGGATGACCAGGGATGTTCTCTGTTTAGTGAGTCCTCCAGATCAGAGGCAGTAGGGATGACCAGGGATGTTCTCTGTTTAGTGAGTCCGCCAGATCAGAGGCAGTAGGGATGACCAGGGATGTTCTCTTGATATGTGTGTGAATTAGACCATTTTCCTATCCTGCTAAGCATTCAAAATGTAAGAAGTACTTTTGGATGTAAAGGAAAATGTAGGGAGTAAAAAGTACATCACTTTCTCTAGAAATGTAGTGAAGTAAGAGTAAAAGTTGTCAAAAATATAAAGAGTAAAGTAAAGTACAGATACCCCAAAAAAACGCTGGCAAATTGTTATTGCACACCAGCACTTCAGTTTAGGCATTCCCTAACGGAAATATGCAAATAAAGCTATAACGAGCCAAGACAATCTCACAACTCCAACACTCTACTCAGCAAATTGGATGCAGTCTATCACAGTGCCATCCGTTTTGTCACCAAAGCCCCATATACCACCCACCACTGCGACCTGTGTGCTCTAGTTGGCTGGCCCTCGCTTCATACTCGTTGCCAAACCCACTTGCTCCAGGTCATCTATAAGACCCTGCTAGGTAAAGTCCCCCCTTATCTCAGCTCGCTGGTCACCATAGCAGCACCTACCTGTAGCACGCGCTCCAGCAGGTATATCTCTCTAGTCACCCCCAAAACCAATTCTTCCTTTGGACGCCTCTCCTTCCAGTTCTCTGCTGCCAATGACTGGAACGAACTACAAAAATCTCTGAAACTGGAAACACTTATCTCCCTCACTAGCTTTAAGCACCAGCTGTCAGAGCAGCTCATAGATTACTGCACCTGTACATAGCCCATCTATAATTTAGCCCAAACAACTACCTCTTTACCTACTGTATTCATTTATTTATTTTTGCTCCTTTGCACCCCATTATTTCTATCTCTACTTTGCACTTTCTTCCACTGCAAACCAACCATTCCAGTGTTTTTTTTTCTTGCTATATTGTATTTACTTCGCCACCATGGCCTTTTTTTATATTTTTATTTATTTATATATTTTGTTTGCCTTCACCTCCCTTATCTCACCTCACTTGCTCACATTGTATATAGACTTGTTTTTCTACTGTATTATTGACTGTATGTTTGTTTTACTCCATGTGTAACTCTGTGTTGTTGTATGTGTCGAACTGCTTTGCTTTATCTTGGCCAGGTCGCAATTGTAAATGAGAACGTGTTCTCAATTTGCCTACCTGGTTAAATAAAGGTGAAATAAATAAAATAAATATACTACCCACCACTGTGACCTGTACGCTCTAGTTGGATGGCCCTTGCTTAATATTCGTCGCCAAACCCACTGGCTCCAGGTCATCTATAAGTCTATGCTAGGTTAACCCCCGCCTTATCTCAGCTCACTGGTCACCATAGCAGCACCCACCCGTAGCACGCGTTCCAGCAGGTATATTTTACTGGTCACCCCCAAAGCCAATTCCTCCTTCGGCCGCCTCTCCTTCCAGTTCTCTGCTGCCAATGACTGGAACGAACTGCAAAAATCACTGAAGCTGGAGACTAATATCTCCCTCACTAACTTTAAGCACCAGCTGTCAGAGCAGCTCACAGATCACTACACCTGTACATAGCCCATCTGTAAATAGCCCATCCAACTACCTCATCCCCATACTGTTATTTTTTTAATTTATTTTGCTCCTTCGCACCCTAATATCTCTACTTGCACACTCATCTTCTACACATCTATCACTCCAGTGTTTAATTGCTATATTGTAATTATTTTGCCACTATGGCCTATTTATTGCCTTACCTCCATTATCCTACTTAATTTGCTCACACTGTATATATACTTTTTCTACTGTATTATTGACTATGTTTTGTTTATTCCATGTGTAACTCTGTGTTGTTGTTTGTGTTACACTGCTTTGCTTCATCTTGGCCAGGTCGCAGTTGTAAATGAGAACTTGTTCTCAACTGGCCTACCTGGTTAAATAAAGGTGAAATAAATAAATAAAAACCTACCCACTGAGCACAATTCAGTTGAAAATATGTCAAAATGAAATATTTTCCCGATGCCATATGAATGTCAGATTTTGAAAGTTTTTTTCGTCAACGAGGCAGTGCTGTGTCTGCAGGAGGGCATTATAGGTAATCCAGAGGAGGGAAACATCGAAGCTGTGTTCGGACTGGGCTTCCCTCCCTATCTACATTTACATTTACATTACATTTAAGTCATTTAGCAGACGCTCTTATCCAGAGCGACTTGGAGGTACGACACACACACACACGTTATACACATACTATGGATACACACACACACTAAACACTGGACACCACCTGACTACAAACACATGACATCCAATGAGACAGGTTGCTGTGTGTGTGTATGAGGCCAGGTCCTTTCCGATTCGTTGATTCCATTGGTGAGGAGCGTCTGGTAGCGATGATGAGTCTTGATGAAGATGTTTATGGTAATCAGTTCACGCCCTGCCAGCTGCAATTGGACCATGCGAGGGACCCAACTAGGAAGTTCCACAAGTAACCCCGCCCGCTCCAGCTCACCTCCAACCTTATTGGACGAGCCTCAACACTGCTGGGCTCTCATTGGATGGTTTAGTCAGCGTCCCCATGCAACTGCAGTCTGTTAGTATATCTAATCAAAGAACTCCAGGGAGGAGGGGGTTTATTAATGCTGTAGACCAGAGAACTCCAGGGAGGTGGGGGTTTATTAATGCTGTAGACCAGAGAACTCCAGGGAGGTGGGGGTTTATTAATGCTGTAGACCAGAGAACTCCAGGGAGGTGGGGGTTTATTAATGCTGTAGACCAGAGAACTCCAGGGAGGTGGGGGTTTATTAATGCTGTAGACCAGAGATCTCCAGGGAGGTGGGGGTTTATTAATGCTGTAGACCAGAGAACTCCAGGGAGGTGGGGGTTTATTAATGCTGTAGACCAGAGAACTCCAGGGAGGTGGTTTATTAATGCTGTAGACCAGAGAACTCCAGGGAGGTGGGGGTTTATTAATGCTGTAGACTAGAGAACTCCAGGGAGGTGGGGGTTTATTAATGCTGTAGACCAGAGAACTCCAGGGAGGTGGGGGTTTATTAATGCTGTAGACCAGAGAACTCCAGGGAGGTGGGGGTTTATTAATGCTGTAGACCAGAGCACTCCAGGGAGGTGGGGGTTTATTAATGCTGTAGACCAGAGCACTCCAGGGAGGTGGGGGTTTATTAATGCTGTAGACCAGAGCACTCCAGGGAGGTGGGGGTTTATTAATGCTGTAGACCAGAGCACTCCAGGGAGGTGGGGGTTCATTAATGCTGTAGACCAGAGCACTCCAGGGAGGTGGGGGTTTATTAATGCTGTAGACCAGAGAACTCCAGGGAGGTGGGGGTTTATTAATGCTGTAGACCAGAGAACTCCAGGGAGGTGGGGGTTTATTAATGCTGTAGACCAGAGAACTCCAGGGAGGTGGGGGTTTATTAATGCTGTAGACCAGAGCACTCCAGGGAGGTGGGGGTTCATTAATGCTGTAGACCAGAGCACTCCAGGGAGGTGGGGGTTCATTAATGCTGTAGACCAGAGCACTCCAGGGAGGTGGGGGTTCATTAATGCTGTAGACCAGAGAACTCCAGGGAGGTGGGGGTTTATTAATGCTGTAGACCAGAGAACTCCAGGGAGGTGGGGGTTTATTAATGCTGTAGACCAGAGAACTCCAGGGAGGTGGGGGTTTATTAATGCTGTAGACCAGAGAACTCCAGGGAGGTGGGGGTTCATTAATGCTGTAGACCAGAGCACTCCAGGGAGGTGGGGGTTCATTAATGCTGTAGACCAGAGCACTCCAGGGAGGTGGGGGTTTATTAATGCTGTAGACCAGAGCACTCCAGGGAGGTGGGGGTTTATTAATGCTGTAGACCAGAGCACTCCAGGGAGGTGGGGGTTCATTAATGCTGTAGACCAGAGCACTCCAGGGAGGTGGGGGTTTATTAATGCTGTAGACCAGAGAACTCCAGGGAGGTGGGGGTTCATTAATGCTGTAGACCAGAGATCTCCAGGGAGGTGGGGGTTTATTAATGCTGTAGACCAGAGCACTCCAGGGAGGTGGGGGTTTATTAATGCTGTAGACCAGAGAACTCCAGGGAGGTGGGGGTTTATTAATGCTGTAGACCAGAGCACTCCAGGGAGGTGGGGGTTTATTAATGCTGTAGACCAGAGCACTCCAGGGAGGTGGGGGTTTATTAATGCTGTAGACCAGAGCTGTGTTGTGGTAGTTGTGGTATTTTACACTAAACATGTAGATGTGGTATTTTACACCAAACATGTAGATGTGTTTCTGATGTTATTTATATTGATGACTTACCCAATAAACTCTACAACAACGTGTGTGTGTGTGTGTGTGTGTGTGCGTGCGTGCGTGCGTGCGTGCGTGCGTGCGTGCGTGCGTCAGACAAATCAAGTGCTCAGTTGAGGTTATTTAATTTTCTATTGATCATAGACATCCTTAAGACCTCATTAGACATTATGTTTCAAGCTGTTCAGACCTCAATAGACCTCATGTTTCAAGGTGTTCAGACCTCATTAGACATTATGTTTCAAGCTGTTCAGACCTCATTAAACATTATGTTTCAAGGTGTTCAGACCTCATTAGACATTTTGTTTCAAGGTGTTCAGACCTCATTAGACATTATGTTTCAAGGTGTTCAGACCTCATTAGACATTATGTTTCAAGCTGTTCAGACCTCATTATACATTATGTTTCAAGCTGTTCAGACCTCATTAGACATTATGTTTCAAGCTGTTCAGACCTCATTAGACATTATGTTTCAAGCTGTTCAGACCTCATTAGACATTATGTTTCAAGCTGTTCAGACCTCATTAGACATTATGTTTCAAGCTGTTCAGACCTCATTAGACATTATGTTTCAAGCTGTTCAGACCTCATTAGACATTATGTTTCAAGCTGTTCAGACCTCATTAGACATTATGTTTCAAGCTGTTCAGACCTCATTAGACATTATGTTTCAAGCTGTTCAGACCTCATTAGACATTATGTTTCAAGCTGTTCAGACCTCATTAGACATTATGTTTCAAGCTGTTCAGACCTCATTAGACATTATGTTTCAAGGTGTTCAGACCTCATTAGACATTATGTTTCAAGCTGTTCAGACCTCATGTTTCAAGCTGTTCAGACCTCATTAGACATTATGTTTCAAGGTGTTCAGACCTCATTAGACATTATGTTTCAAGGTGTTCAGACCTCATTAGACATTATGTTTCAAGCTGTTCAGACCTCATGTTTCAAGCTGTTCAGACCTCATTAGACATTATGTTTCAAGCTGTTCAGACCTCATTAGACATGATGTTTCAAGGTGTTCGGACCTCATTAGACATCATGTTTCAAGCTGTTCAGACCTCATTAGACATTATGTTTCAAGCTGTTCAGACCTCATTAGACATTTTGTTTCAAGCTGTTCAGACCTCATTAGACATTTTGTTTCAAGCTGTTCAGACCTCATTAGACATTATGTTTCAAGCTGTTCAGACCTCATTAGACATTATGTTTCAAGCTGTTCAGACCTCATTAGACATTATGTTTCAAGGTGTTCAGACCTCATTAGACATTATGTTTCAAGCTGTTCAGACCTCATTAGACATTATGTTTCAAGCTGTTCAGACCTCATTAGACATTATGTTTCAAGCTGTTCAGACCTCATTAGACATTATGTTTCAAGCTGTTCAGACCTCATTAGACATTATGTTTCAAGGTGTTCAGACCTCATTAGACATTATGTTTCAAGGTGTTCTATGCAACATGTACTCAGCTATTTAATGTTGCCATCTTAAATTATCATTTTCTCAGAGCACCTTTAACATCATCATCACTACAATCCCTGGTTAAGCACCATCATCATCATCATCATCATCATCATCATCATCATCACTACAATCCCTGGTTAAACACCATCATCATCACCACAATCCCTGGTTAAACACCATCATCATCATCATCATCACCACAATCCCTGGTTAAACACCATCATCATCAACAGTAAAGAGACCAACACCAGCCCTTACCATAGCAAATCACCATAGCAACCCCCTGTAGCAGCCAGAGATTAGTTAACTCTACAGTTTGTAGTTACTGCAGGGCCTCAACCAGAGGTTAGTTAACTCTACAGTTTGTAGTTACTGCAGGGCCTCAACCAGAGGTTAGTTAACTCTACAGTTTGTAGTTACTGCAGGGCCTCAACCAGAGGTTAGTTAACTCTACAGTTTGTAGTTACTGCAGGGCCTCAACCAGAGGTTAGTTATCTCTACAGTTTGTAGTTACTGCAGGGCCAGAGGTTAGTTATCTCTACAGTTTGTAGTTACTGCAGGGCCTCAACCAGAGGTTAGTTAACTCTACAGTTTGTAGTTACTGCAGGGCCTCAACCAGAGGTTAGTTAACTCTACAGTTTGTAGTTACTGCAGGGCCAGAGGTTAGTTATCTCTACAGTTTGTAGTTACTGCAGGGCCTCAACCAGAGGTTAGTTAACTCTACAGTTTGTAGTTACTGCAGGGCCTCAACCAGAGGTTAGTTAACTCTACAGTTTGTAGTTACTGCAGGGCCTCAACCAGAGGTTAGTTAACTCTACAGTTTGTAGTTACTGCAGGGCCAGAGGTTAGTTATCTCTACAGTTTGTAGTTACTGCAGGGCCTCAACCAGAGGTTAGTTATCTCTACAGTTTGTAGTTACTGCAGGGCCTCAACCAGAGGTTAGTTATCTCTACAGTTTGTAGTTACTGCAGGGCCTCAACCAGAGGTTAGTTAACTCTACAGTTTGTAGTTACTGCAGGGCCACGTTCAGTTGCAGATAGAAATGCCATGAACAGAGCTGATGTTATTCCTTATTCTACATGTCAAAGGCATATTTGGTCTACAAAGGCTATTTCTATCTGAAGGTTCCAAAACGTTGCATCCTGCATAACAAACACCACAGGCCCATACTGGCAAACATTAGAAAAGTTTAAGTTTAAGCATCAGCCAATTAAAATGGTTGATGTAGTGTCATGTGACAGAATGCTAAATTGTAGCTGCTCCCAATAGATAACCTGGCACACGTTAGCCCTATGCTAACCTCACCAGGTGGCAGATTATTTCCTGGAACAAATTCCTAATCTGCCTATCAAAGACCTTAGGGCTGGATTCAATCAGATCCGCATAGCGGTTGTTTTGAGGTGTCCGAGGTAGAACTGCGTTAGAGCTGTCAAATCCAGGCTATTGGGCAACACAAACACTTTTTACCGAAATCTCCTCGCTATTCAGGTTCAATAAATGAGTGTCAATTTGAACTAAGCAACCCTACTGTAGTAAATTGTTCATTTTACATATTGCCTAGCCTACTGTAGGCTATCTAATAGGCCTATCAGGAGTTATAGGCTACCTGCATCTAGCTAGGCAAAGCATGGCAAAGTTGAATTACAATCATAAACCCAGATTGTATTTAGTAGCCTAGGCCTATTGAAATGACAAGTCAATCACGCAGATATTATAGCTATTATTATAGATATTATCCATGTATAACAGTTTGTAGAATATCTGGCAGAGAATAAGGCTCAAGTGTTTTTCCAGTTCATCCAAGTCTTTCTCGCGGAGAGATTTTGATATCCTCTGTCCAACTTCATCACTCAAACTCTCCTGTCTGACTTATCTATTATCTTGCGACAGAAGTTCCTTTATTACGTCGTGTTAGAATACAGTAATTATTGTTTTGATGGAAAACCACATTTTGCTTCTTATGTCGCTACAAATTACATTGCCATTCCTTCTTAATTCACTCAATAACATTAAGGGTTAATGATCGCAAGAGCAGCTTCTCACCGATTTGATGACTCCAACGATCTGATTGAGTCTCAGCCTTAAACTCATTCTCCACAAACCAAAGGCATTCTGTAATAGGTTGACTGGCCAGCAGAGGGATACTTGGTAACCTTGAATATAGAGACTTAAATGCTCTGACTAGCACACTTCTCTAATCACCCTCCAAGTGGCAGTATAGAGTCCCTATCTCTCCTCCAACCAATAAGATGGCACACAGCAGCCGTGTTCATCCAATCGGAAGGTACACAGCATCTGATTCAACCAATAAGAAGGCACACAGCAGCCGGTTCATCCAATCGGAAGGTACACAACATCTGATTCAACCAATAAGAAGGGACATGTAGGATGGTTAACCTAACGTTGCAGGCGGAAAAACATTTTACTGCCGGGGGGGGGGGGGGGGTTCTCTTCTGTACTGTTCAACCAATCCAGTCAATGTGGAGGAGGAGTTAAGATGGAGTGTCGCCTTGTTAACGTCCTAAAGTGGAAGTCATGTCACAGGCTGCCCACTGAGGAAGATGCCCACTGAGGGAGCTGCCCACTGAGGGAGCTGCCCACTGAGGGAGCTGCCCACTGAGGGAGCTGCTCACTGAGGGAGCTGCCCACTGAGGAAGCAGCTCACTGAGGGAGCTGCTCACTGAGGAAGCTGCCCACTGAGGAAGCAGCTCACTGAGGAAGCTGCTCACTGAGGAAGCTGCCCACTGAGGAAGCTGCTCACTGAGGAAGCTGCTCACTGAGGGAGCTGCCCACTGAGGAAGCTGCCCACTGAGGAAGCTGCTCACTGAGGAAGCTGCCCACTGAGGAAGCTGCTCACTGAGGAAGCTGCCCACTGAGGAAGCTGCCCACTGAGGGAGCTCCCCACGGAGGGTGACTCTACAGTGAACAGACAGAATGTACAGGGTGTGTTTATGGGTGTGCTACTTTTGCAAACAGGGGACGCTCAGCTCTCATCTGGGCTAAATTGGCACTCCTGGTCCCCTCAAAAATGACGGCGAGGCCGCCTGGTGGAGTAGACGGCGAGGCCCCTTGGTGGAGTAGACGGCGGGGCCGCCTGGTGGAGTAGACGGCGAGGCCCCTTGGTGGAGTAGACGGCGAGGCCCCTTGGTGGAGTAGACGGCGAGGCCCCTTGGTGGAGTAGACGGCGAGGCCGCCTGGTGGAGTAGACGGCGAGGCCGCCTGGTGGAGTAGACGGCGAGGCCGCCTGGTGGAGTAGACGGCGAGGCCGCCTGGTGGAGTAGACGGCGAGGCCGCCAGGGGGAGTAGACGGCGAGGCCGCCTGGCGGAGTAGACGGCGAGGCCGCCTGGCGGAGTAGACGGCGAGGCCGCCTGGCGGAGTAGACGGCGAGGCCGCCTGGCGGAGTAGACGGCGAGGCCGCCTGGCGGAGTAGACGGCGAGGCCGCCTGGCGGAGTAGACGGCAATCCGAGACAGATGGAATAGTGAGAAACTAATTATTGCTCTGTCTGACAATTTCCTGTAGTGTTTATCTGTAGAGTTTATCTGTAGTGTTTATATCTGTAGAGTTTATCTGTAGAGTTTATATCTGTAGTGTTTATCTGTAGTGTTTATCTGTAGTGTTTATATCTGTAGTGTTTATCTGTAGTGTTTATCTGTAGTGTTTATATCTGTAGTGTTTATCTGTAGAGTTTATATCTGTAGTGTTTATATCTGTAGTGTTTATCTGTAGAGTTTATATCTGTAGTGTTTATCTGTAGTGTTTATCTGTAGTGTTTATCTGTAGTGTTTATCTGTAGTGTTTATCTGTAGTGTTAATCTGTAGAGTTTATATCTGTAGTGTTTATCTGTAGTGTTAATCTGTAGAGTTTAGGGCCAACCTTCGCCTCGAGCGGCTTTACAGTACTTCCTTAAAATAGCAAACCTTGCCTTCGTCCTTTACGTAGATCGCACAGGAGGTTGGTGGCACCTTAATCAGGGAGGATGGGCTCGTGGTAATGGCTGCAGTGGAATGCTATCAAGTACATCAAACACATGGTTTCCGTTCCAGCCATTATTATGAGCCGTCCTCCAATCAGCAGCCTCCAATGTTGTGATAAACACCTTGTGACAGTGTCACAATACATTTACATTACATTTAAGTCATTTAGCAGACGCTCTTATCCAGAGTGACTTACAAATTGGAAAGTTCATACATATTCATCCTGGTCCCCCCATGGGAATTGAACCCTGGTCCCCCCGTGGGAATTGAACCCACAGCCCTGGCGTTGCAAGCGCCATGCTCTACCAACTGAGCCACACGGGACCTCCAGGTATTAAATCTTGGGCCTCCAGCCCTGTATGAACTGTGTGATCTTGGTGACGTGCAATCGGCTGAGATGGAAGTCATGTGACAGGGTCTCCTCGTCGAGCTGAACCAGGAGGCTCCCGTCAACGCGCTCTCTCTGGAACACGCCCACCGCTGCCTCTGATAGGCCAATGAACCTCAGACTAGCAGACACCTCCTCCAATGAGAGGGCAGACAGGTCAGTGGGCGGGCGCCAGGCAGGGTCACTAGTCGGAGTCGACCCCTCGCATGTCCCGCCTCCCTCGGCGCCTCTGGAGAGCTCTGCTGTCTGATTGGCTGGTACAGGCTCTGGGGAGGGGCATGGGGAGGGACTAGGGCGGTTAAAGGGGTTCAGGGCTCCGAAGGGAGCAAATCGACTCTGAGGGGGCGGAAGCCTCAGCCGGGAGAAGGAGGAAGAATTATAGCTCCACGGCTCCACCCAGGTGGCCTGCGCTGGCTGGGGATTGGCCAAGCTGTCAGCAGGGAGAGCAGGGATTGCCTCAGGGCTGATGTGGGAGGGGTCAGTCCAGGAACATGGATAACAGTAGATAGACGAGTCTGGAGGAGAGACAGAACAACTAGAGAGAGAAAGATGGAAAGAGAGAGAGAGAAAGATGGAAAGAGAGAGAGAGAAAGATGGAAAGAGAGAGAGAGAAAGATGGAAAGAGAGAGAGAGAAAGATGGAAAGAGAGAGAGAGAAAGATGGAAAGAGAGAGAGAGAAAGATGGAAAGAGAGAGAGGGAAGGATGAGAGAGAGAGATATGGTTAGTCTGTGTGTGTGTGTGTGTGTGTGTGTGTGTGTGTGTGTGTGTGTGTGTGTGTGTGTGTGTGTGTGTGTGTGTGTGTGTGTGTGTGTGTGTGTGTGTGTGTGTGTGTGTGTGTGTGTGTGTGTGTGTGTGTGTGTGTGTGTGTGTGTGTGTGTGTGTGTGTGTGTGTGTGTGTGTGTGTGTGTGTGTGTGTGTGTGTGTGTGTGTGTGTGTGTGTGTGTGTGTGTGTGTGTACCTGTTGGGTGGTCCAGAAGAGTAATAGGAGAGATGTGTCTGAGGGAAGCGGGGCGGGACCGGTGGACTGGGGGTGGGGCTTGGACAGGAAGGGGAGGAGTCTCCTTTACAGCATCGAGGAGGAACTGGAGGAGCGATCAGGAACCTGCACTCTTCTCTCACCTACACACATAACCACACACACACAGAGAGTGGTTTCTATAGAGTCTGAAGAATTTCCAGAGGAATGTGCACTAATACAGGAGTGTGTGTGTATGGGTATGTGTGTATGTGTTTGTGTGTGTATGGGTATGTGTGTGTATGGGTATGTGTGTGTATGGGTATGTGTGTATGGGTGTGTGTTTGTGTGTGTTTGTGTGTGTGTGGGTATGTGTGTGTATGGGTATGTGTGTGTATGGGTATGTGTGTGTATGGGTATGTGTGTGTATGGGTATGTGTGTATGGGTGTGTGTTTGTGTGTGTGTTGGCATGCTGGTAAATGTCACTCTCGACCTTTCACTCCTGAAATACACTCTTCAGCATACAAACTGCATTGTTGGTTCAGGGCTTGAAAGTAAGCATTTCACGGTAAGGTCTACACTTGTTGTATTGTGTGCATGTGAAAAATAAAGTTTGATTTGAAACACACAGAGTGAGTGTGTGTGTGTGTGTGTGACCAATTCCAGTAAGTGTGTATCAATAATTCAGTGTCATCCTGAGTTTAACAACCAGATGGAGAGAGAGAGAGTTGGGGGGGGGGGGGGGGGGGGGGGGGGTCCAACGTTAGCATGAAGATGGATAGAGGGCATTTCTGACACAAAGCCTGCTTTAGCATGAAGATGGATAGAGGGCATTTCTGACACAAAGCCTGCTTTAGCATGAAGATGGATAGAGGGCATTTCTGACACAAAGCCTGCTTTAGCATGAAGATGGATAGAGGGCATTTCTGACACAAAGCCTGCTTTAGCATGAAGATGGATAGAGGGCTTTTCTGACACAAAGCCGATTTAGCATGAACAGCGCCATTAAGGGTTTCCACCATTTTGAAGTTTCATCTTCTACTTCTGACAGTCGGTAAAACAAACTGTGTTGTCTGAACAGGTATAAAGACAAGGTTGGTGGTTTACTGCCCCCTGGAGGGTGATGTCTGAACAGGTATAAACTAAACTTAAGCACGGGAAGCATAGAAATAGCACACATAGAACAGATATGCCTTTTCTTAGACTTGCTTTCGATGTGAATTTGGTGAGATCGCCCAAAAAGTTACATATTGCAGCTTTAATAGTTTGCTCCTCTGCTCGACAGCCTCGAGGCTCCGGCCGAGGATGTTCGTCCTGCCACACCCCCCTGTTGTTTTCTCAGAGGAGAAAAGTTTAAAAACGATACGCAAGTCATCTTTTTATCTATAAAATGTCTGGCACAACCATTATTTTATTTTACACAACACATATTAATGTGATTCCAACCCTGTAAACATCATTTGGGCCTCCCAGGCGGTGTCACAGCCGGCTATGACCGGGAGCTTCGCCCGGGGAGGGTTTGGCAGACCGGGTGCCTGCAAGCTGCCTGGGGTCATCAGTCGAACGGTGTTTCCTCTGATACGTTGGTTTGGTTGACTTCCTGAATGCTTCGGAGGACACGTCCTGATCTTCACCTCTAGCGAGGCCGCTGGGGGGGTGCCGCACTGAGGCAGGTCGTAACTACCAATTCGATAACAGGTAAATGGGGTAAAACTGTTGAATAAACAAATAGTAAACATAATTTGATTGATGACGTGCTAATGTAGGAGAGTCATTTCATACAAGCACAATGGTTTCCGCTCCTCGATTACCTTTGACCTTAATCAAAAGAAGGAGAGGACGCGAGGAGTCGAGCAAAACAATTCATAACTCCTTCATCCCTCCTAATGACCTGAATCGCCTTCCTTCATTGGCTGATCCCTCCTAATGACCTGAATCGCCTTCCTTCATTGGCTGATCCCTCCTAATGACCTGAATCGCCTTCCTTCATTGGCTGATCCCTCCTAATGACCTGAATCGCCTTCCTTCATTGGCTGATCCCTCCTAATGTCCTGGATGGAATTCTGTTCTTCCTTAACCTATAAGATGTCCCACCCAGTGGACTACTTACAAATGGAGACATCCCTCATCGGTGCTGCCCATGCTGTCATAGATAGGAGAGGTGCTCTCTAGGTATCTCTATGGCATATATAGGAGAGGTGCTCTCTAAGTATCTCTATGGCATATATAGGAGAGGTGCTCTCTAGGTATCTCTATGGCATAGATAGGCAAGGGTATCTGTATGGTATAGATAGGAGGGGCTCTCTAGGCATCTCTATGGCACGGGTCTCCAAAAGGTTGATCGCCAGCTACCAATAGCTCGCAGCCCACCTATAAGTAGCTCCCCAAACTATTCTGTAAGTACATGCAATTTTCACGTGTTCCACCGCAAACTGTCATAAACAAATCTCACAAGTATCAGACACCACAAGCTCCCAGCTACTATCTAATCAAGGCAACATTGACATCATCCCACCGCTGGTTAGACACTATTGGCTTAAAAAGCCAAAAACAAACACAATATCAACCAATTAATTTCCAGTATTTATTGCCCCTGTCTGTCCGTGTGGTGTGTTTGTCTATCACTCCATGTGAAGCAAGTTGATGTGATAACCGTCTTGTGGGTTGACAAAAATACTTTCCCCAAAACCTTCCCAATTAAAGCTGCAATATGTCTCTTTTTGGGCAACCCAAACAAACTCACATAGAAATGCATGTTATAGATCTGTCATTATCATTTAAAGCAAGTCTAAGAAGTGGTAGATCTGTTCTATGTGAGCAATTTCTATGCGTCCCGTTCTTAAGATTTGTTTTGCATAGTGCATCTTGAAATGTTAACTGCAAAGTAGGCTCACCTGGCAGAAGTACATCATTTGTATCTATTATTTGCAAACGTTGCCATGAAATGAGCAGCAGCAGTACAGAACCATCATTAGACCGGCACGTTAGACAGCACATTCCTCACTTGCTAGATGCACAATTAAAGGGGA
The DNA here is from genome assembly GCF_029448725.1 of Salvelinus fontinalis. Classification (NCBI taxonomy): domain Eukaryota; kingdom Metazoa; phylum Chordata; class Actinopteri; order Salmoniformes; family Salmonidae; genus Salvelinus; species Salvelinus fontinalis. The sequence continues at coordinate 43,782,250 of NC_074691.1, read as the reverse complement.
ATTACACAAAAACATTTTTTATGTTCCTTCCAAACATAAAAAATAAGGAATTTAATGTGATTTAAGCATTGAAAAAGACTCAGACCATCATTGTTTCTCTATAAACACTTGGAATTTTGAGAGTGAAAAACAAAAAAAATGTAAACCAAGAAAATAAAAATGAGAAAACATTATTTGGGGAAAAAATTTACGATTTTATAGGGCCTTGTTTTTAACCATTATTTCACCAGGTATGTTGACAGAAAACATAGTGCACTACTTTCTCTTGTACACTAAGGACCCGGGGAAGAGTAGCAGGAGAGGAGAAGAATGGGCCTATCTCTATGGTATAGATAGGAGAGGTGCTCTCTAGGTATCTCTATGGTATAGATAGGAGAGGTGCTCTCTAGGTATCTCTATGGTATAGATAGGAGAGGTGCTCTCTAGGTATCTCTATGGTATAGATAGGAGAGGTGCTCTCTAGGTATCTCTATGGTATAGATAGGCGAGGGTATCATGGTATACATAGGAGAGGTGCTCTCTAGGTATCTCTATGATATAGATAGGCGAGGGAATCTCTATGGTATAGATAGGAGAGGTGCTCTCTAGGTATCTCTTTGATATAGATAGGCGAGGGTATCATGGTATAGATAGGAGAGGTGCTCTCTAGGTATCTCTATGGCATAGATAGGAGAGGTGCTCTCTAAGTATCTCTATGGCATATATAGGAGAGGTGCTCTCTAGGTATCTCTATGGCATAGATAGGCAAGGGTATCATGGTATACATAGGAGAGGTGCTCTCTAGGTATCTCTATGATATAGATAGGAGAGGGAATCTCTATGGTATAGATAGGAGAGGTGCTCTCTAGGTATCTCTTTGATATAGATAGGCGAGGGTATCATGGTATAGATAGGAGAGGTGCTCTCTAGGTATCTCTTTGATATAGATAGGCGAGGGTATCATGGTATAGATAGGAGAGGTACTCTCTAGGTATCTGTATGATATAGATAGGCGAGGGTATCATGGTATACATAGGAGAGGTGCTCTCTAGGTATCTCTATGATATAGATAGGCGAGGGAATCTCTATGGTATAGATAGGAGAGGTGCTCTCTAGGTATCTCTTTGATATAGATAGGCGAGGGTATCATGGTATAGATAGGAGAGGTGCTCTCTAGGTATCTCTTTGATATAGATAGGAGAGGTGCTCTCTAGGTATCTGTATGATATAGATAGGCGAGGGAATCTCTATGGTATAGATATACCAGAGAGAGCACCTCACCTTTTCTGGTATAGACGGAGAGGTGCTCTCTAGGTATCTCTATGGGAGAGACTCACTGCGTCTGATTTTGGAGGTACAGGGGGCGGGGTTGATACTCCTGTCACCATGGCGAGGCGGGCGGTCCCCAGCATTCCATCCAAAGAGGAAGAGGAATGGACGGAGATGCGGTGTGGCTCTGCCTTCCCCAGGCCCTCTGCAGTCTGATTGGTCCACAGTTCCTCGTAGGGGATCTCTTCACTGGTCTGCAGCTCAACCTCTGTCCAATTGTGAGAGAGGTACTCTGTCCCCTCCCCTAGAGAGTCTCTGCAGCGCTGCGATTGGCTGACGTTGTCTGTAATTCCACCCCCAGCGAACACACACACAGACAGCAGCTGAGAGTCCTGCGCTGACACACACACACCTCCCCTCCGCGGGCTCACACACACACCATCCTCGCTCACACACACTCTCTCCTCGCTGAGTTCTGGACGCGTCTCACGGACGGCTCGGCTGTACCCATCAGGGTCGAAGCTGGCATGTTGCCGTAGCAACAGGCTGTCTGTAGTTGCCGAGGGCGTTGCCACAGAGAAGCGTGGCATGCAGCGTAGCAACAGGAAGTGGGAGGGAACCAGATGTATTGGCCGTAGGACGAGACACAACACCACCGTCTTACTGACAATGTTCAACAGCTTGTAGCGATGCCCCTCTCTCACCTGGAGTCAGACAGAATACAGTTAGTCACCTACAGAATACAGTTAGTCACCTACAGTACAGAATACAGTTAGTCACGTACAGAATACAGTTAGTCACCTACAGTACAGAATACAGTTAGTCACCTACAGTACAGAATACAGTTAGTCACCTACAGTACAGAATACAGTTAGTCACCTACAGTACAGAATACAGTTAGTCACCTACAGTACAGAATACAGTTAGTCACCTACAGTACAGAATACAGTTAGTCACCTACAGTACAGAACACAGTTAGTCACCTACAGTACAGAACACAGAGTTAGTCACCTACAGTACAGAATACAGTTAGTCACCTACAGTACAGAATACAGTTAGTCACCTACAGTACAGAATACAGTTAGTCACCTACAGTACAGAACACAGTTAGTCACCTACAGTACAGAACACAGAGTTAGTCACCTACAGTACAGAACACAGAGTTAGTCACCTACAGTACAGAATACAATTAGTCACCTACAGTACAGAACACAGAGTTAGTCACCTACAGTACAGAACACAGAGTTAGTCACCTACAGTACAGAATACAGAGTTAGTCACCTACAGTACAGAATACAGAGTTAGTCACCTACAGTACAGAATACAGAGTTAGTCACCTACAGTACAGAATACAGTTAGTCACCTACAGTACAGAATACAGTTAGTCACCTACAGTACAGAATACAGTTTGTCACCTACAGTACAGAATACAGTTTGTCACCTACAGTACAGAATACAGTTTGTCACCTACAGTACAGAATACAGTTAGTCACCTACAGTACAGAATACAGTTAGTCACCTACAGTACAGAATACAGTTAGTCACCTACAGTACAGAATACAGTTAGTCACCTACAGTACAGAATACAGTTAGTCACCTACAGTACAGAATACAGTTAGTCACCTACAGTACAGAATACAGTTAGTCACCTACAGTACAGAATACAGTTAGTCACCTACAGTACAGAATACAGTTAGTCACCTACAGTACAGAATACAGTTAGTCACCTACAGTACAGAATACAGTTAGTCACCTACAGTACAGAATACAGTTAGTCACCTACAGTACAGAATACAGTTAGTCACCTACAGTACAGAATACAGTTAGTCACCTACAGTACAGAATACAGTTAGTCACCTACAGTACAGAATACAGTTAGTCACCTACAGTACAGAATACAGTTAGTCACCTACAGTACAGAATACAGAGTTAGTCACCTACAGTACAGAATACAGAGTTAGTCACCTACAGTACAGAATACAGAGTTAGTCACCTACAGTACAGAATACAGTTAGTCACCTACAGTACAGAATACAGTTAGTCACCTACAGTACAGAATACAGAGTTAGTCACCTACAGTACAGAATACAGAGTTAGTCACCTACAGTACAGAATACAGAGTTAGTCACCTACAGTACAGAATACAGAGTTAGTCACCTACAGTACAGAATACAGTTAGTCACCTACAGTACAGAATACAGAGTTAGTCACCTACAGTACAGAATACAGTTAGTCACCTACAGTACAGAACACAGTTAGTCACCTACAGTACAGAACACAGTTAGTCACCTACAGTACAGAACACAGTTAGTCACCTACAGTACAGAACACAGTTAGTCACCTACAGTACAGAATACAGTTAGTCACCTACAGTACAGAATACAGTTAGTCACCTACAGTACAGAATACAGTTAGTCACCTACAGTACAGAATACAGTTAGTCACCTACAGTATAGAATACAGTTAGTCACCTACAGTATAGAATACAGTTAGTCACCTACAGTACAGAATACAGTTAGTCACCTACAGTACAGAATACAGTTAGTCACCTACAGTACAGAATACAGTTAGTCACGTACAGTACAGAATACAGAGTTAGTCACCTACAGTACAGAATACAGAGTTAGTCACCTACAGTACAGAATACAGTTAGTCACCTACAGTACAGAATACAGTTAGTCACCTACAGTACAGAATACAGTTAGTCACCTACAGTACAGAATACAGTTAGTCACCTACAGTACAGAATACAGTTAGTCACCTACAGTACAGAATACAGTTAGTCACCTACAGAACAGAATACAGTTAGTCACCTACAGTACAGAATACAGTTAGTCACCTACAGTACAGAATACAGTTAGTCACCTACAGTACAGAATACAGTTAGTCACCTACAGTACAGAATACAGTTAGTCACCTACAGTACGGAATACAGTTAGTCACCTACAGTACAGAATACAGTTAGTCACCTACAGTACAGAATACAGTTAGTCACCTACAGTACAGAACACAGAGTTAGTCACCTACAGTACAGAATACAGTTAGTCACCTACAGTACAGAATACAGAGTTAGTCACCTACAGTACAGAATACAGAGTTAGTCACCTACAGTACAAAATACAGAGTTAGTCACCTACAGTACAGAATACAGAGTTAGTCACCTACAGTACAGAATACAGAGTTAGTCACCTACAGTACAGAATACAGTTAGTCACCTACAGTACAGAACACAGAGTTAGTCACCTACAGTACAGAACACAGAGTTAGTCACCTACAGTACAGAACACAGAGTTAGTCACCTACAGTACAGAATACAGTTAGTCACCTACAGTACAGAATACAGAGTTAATCACCTACAGTACAGAATACAGAGTTAGTCACCTACAGTACAGAATACAGTTAGTCACCTACAGTACAGAATACAGCTAGTCACCTACAGTACAGAATACAGTTAGTCACCTACAGTACAGAATACAGTTAGTCACCTACAGTACAGAATACAGTTAGTCATCTACAGTACAGAATACAGTTAGTCACCTACAGTACAGAATACAGTTAGTCACCTACAGTACAGAATACAGTTAGTCACCTACAGTACAGAATACAGTTAATCACCTACAGTACAGAATACAGAGTTAGTCACCTACAGTACAGAATACAGAGTTAGTCACCTACAGTACAGAATACAGAGTTAGTCACCTACAGTACAGAATACAGAGTTAGTCACCTACAGTACAGAATACACAGTTAGTCACCTACAGTACAGAATACACAGTTAGTCACCTACAGTACAGAATACACAGTTAGTCACCTACAGTACAGAATACACAGTTAGTCACCTACAGTACAGAATACACAGTTAGTCACCTACAGTACAGAATACAGTTAGTCACCTACAGTACAGAATACAGTTAGTCACCTACAGTACAGAATACAGTTAGTCACCTACAGTACAGAATACAGAGTTAGTCACCTACAGTACAGAATACAGAGTTAGTCACCTACAGTACAGAATACAGAGTTAATCACCTACAGTACAGAATACAGAGTTAATCACCTACAGTACAGAATACAGTTAGTCACCTACAGTACAGAATACAGTTAGTCACCTACAGTACAGAATACAGTTAGTCACCTACAGTAAAGAATACAGTTAGTCACCTACAGTACGGAATACAGTTAGTCACCTACAGTACGGAATACAGAGTTAGTCACCTACAGTACAGAATACAGAGTTAGTCACCTACAGTACAGAATACCGAGTTAGTCACCTACAGTACAGAATACAGAGTTAGTCACCTACAGTACAGAATACAGAGTTAGTCACCTACAGTACAGAATACAGAGTTAGTCACCTACAGTACAGAATACAGAGTTAGTCACCTACAGTACAGAATACAGAGTTAGTCACCTACAGTACAGAATACAGAGTTAGTCACCTACAGTACAGAATACAGTTAGTCACCTACAGTACAGAATACAGTTAGTCACCTACAGTACAGAATACAGTTAGTCACCTACAGTACAGAATACAGTTAGTCACCTACAGTACAGAATACAGTTAGTCACCTACAGTATAGAATACAGTTAGTCACCTACAGTATAGAATACAGTTAGTCACCTACAGTACAGAATACAGTTAGTCACCTACAGTACAGAATACAGTTAGTCACCTACAGTACAGAATACAGTTAGTCACCTACAGTACAGAATACAGAGTTAGTCACCTACAGTACAGAATACAGAGTTAGTCACCTACAGTACAGAATACAGTTAGTCACCTACAGTACAGAATACAGTTAGTCACCTACAGTACAGAATACAGTTAGTCACCTACAGTACAGAATACAGTTAGTCACCTACAGTACAGAATACAGTTAGTCACCTACAGTACAGAATACAGTTAGTCACCTACAGAACAGAATACAGTTAGTCACCTACAGTACAGAATACAGTTAGTCACCTACAGTACAGAATACAGTTAGTCACCTACAGTACAGAATACAGTTAGTCACCTACAGTACAGAATACAGTTAGTCACCTACAGTACGGAATACAGTTAGTCACCTACAGTACAGAATACAGTTAGTCACCTACAGTACAGAATACAGTTAGTCACCTACAGTACAGAACACAGAGTTAGTCACCTACAGTACAGAATACAGTTAGTCACCTACAGTACAGAATACAGAGTTAGTCACCTACAGTACAGAATACAGAGTTAGTCACCTACAGTACAAAATACAGAGTTAGTCACCTACAGTACAGAATACAGAGTTAGTCACCTACAGTACAGAATACAGAGTTAGTCACCTACAGTACAGAATACAGTTAGTCACCTACAGTACAGAACACAGAGTTAGTCACCTACAGTACAGAACACAGAGTTAGTCACCTACAGTACAGAACACAGAGTTAGTCACCTACAGTACAGAATACAGTTAGTCACCTACAGTACAGAATACAGAGTTAATCACCTACAGTACAGAATACAGAGTTAGTCACCTACAGTACAGAATACAGTTAGTCACCTACAGTACAGAATACAGCTAGTCACCTACAGTACAGAATACAGTTAGTCACCTACAGTACAGAATACAGTTAGTCACCTACAGTACAGAATACAGTTAGTCATCTACAGTACAGAATACAGTTAGTCACCTACAGTACAGAATACAGTTAGTCACCTACAGTACAGAATACAGTTAGTCACCTACAGTACAGAATACAGTTAATCACCTACAGTACAGAATACAGAGTTAGTCACCTACAGTACAGAATACAGAGTTAGTCACCTACAGTACAGAATACAGAGTTAGTCACCTACAGTACAGAATACAGAGTTAGTCACCTACAGTACAGAATACACAGTTAGTCACCTACAGTACAGAATACACAGTTAGTCACCTACAGTACAGAATACACAGTTAGTCACCTACAGTACAGAATACACAGTTAGTCACCTACAGTACAGAATACACAGTTAGTCACCTACAGTACAGAATACAGTTAGTCACCTACAGTACAGAATACAGTTAGTCACCTACAGTACAGAATACAGTTAGTCACCTACAGTACAGAATACAGTTAGTCACCTACAGTACAGAATACAGTTAGTCACCTACAGTACAGAATACAGTTAGTCACCTACAGTACAGAATACAGAGTTAGTCACCTACAGTACAGAATACAGAGTTAGTCACCTACAGTACAGAATACAGAGTTAATCACCTACAGTACAGAATACAGAGTTAATCACCTACAGTACAGAATACAGTTAGTCACCTACAGTACAGAATACAGTTAGTCACCTACAGTACAGAATACAGTTAGTCACCTACAGTAAAGAATACAGTTAGTCACCTACAGTACGGAATACAGTTAGTCACCTACAGTACGGAATACAGAGTTAGTCACCTACAGTACAGAATACAGAGTTAGTCACCTACAGTACAGAATACCGAGTTAGTCACCTACAGTACAGAATACAGAGTTAGTCACCTACAGTACAGAATACAGAGTTAGTCACCTACAGTACAGAATACAGAGTTAGTCACCTACAGTACAGAATACAGAGTTAGTCACCTACAGTACAGAATACAGAGTTAATCACCTACAGTACAGAATACAGTTAGTCACCTACAGTACAGAAAACAGTTAGTCACCTACAGTACAGAATACAGAGTTAGTCACCTACAGTACAGAATACAGTTAGTCACCTACAGTACAGAATACAGTTAGTCACCTACAGTACAGAATACAGTTAGTCACCTACAGTACAGAATACAGTTAGTCACCTACAGTACAGAATACAGTTAGTCACCTACAGTACAGAATACACAGTTAGTCACCTACAGTACAGAATACACAGTTAGTCACCTACAGTACAGAATACACAGTTAGTCACCTACAGTACAGAATAAACAGTTAGTCACCTACAGTACAGAATACACAGTTAGTCACCTACAGTACAGAATACAGTTAGTCACCTACAGTACAGAATACAGTTAGTCACCTACAGTACAGAATACAGAGTTAGTCACCAACAGTACAAAATACAGAGTTAGTCACCTACAGTACAGAATACAGAGTTAGTCACCTACAGTACAGAATACAGAGTTAGTCACCTACAGTACGGAATACAGTTAGTCACCTACAGTATGGAATACAGTTAGTCACCTACAGTACGGAATACAGTTAGTCACCTACAGTACAGAATACAGTTAGTCACCTACAGTACAGAACACAGAGTTAGTCACCTACAGTACAGAATACAGTTAGTCACCTACAGTACAGAATACAGAGTTAGTCACCTACAGTACGGAATACAGTTAGTCACCTACAGTACAGAATACAGTTAGTCACCTACAGTACAGAATACAGTTAGTCACCTACAGTACAGAACACAGAGTTAGTCACCTACAGTACAGAATACAGTTAGTCACCTACAGTACAGAATACAGTTAGTCACCTACAGTACAGAATACAGAGTTAGTCACCAACAGTACAAAATACAGAGTTAGTCACCTACAGTACAGAATACAGAGTTAGTCACCTACAGTACAGAATACAGAGTTAGTCACCTACAGTACAGAATACAGAGTTAGTCACCTACAGTACAGAATACAGTTAGTCACCTACAGTACAGAATACAGAGTTAGTCACCTACAGTACAGAACACAGAGTTAGTCACCTACAGTACAGAATACAGTTAGTCACCTACAGTACAGAATACAGAGTTAATCACCTACAGTACAGAATACAGAGTTAGTCACCTACAGTACAGAATACAGTTAGTCACCTACAGTACAGAATACAGTTAGTCACCTACAGTACAGAATACAGAGTTAGTCACCTACAGTACAGAATACAGTTAGTCACCTACAGTACAGAATACAGAGTTAGTCACCTACAGTACAGAATACAGTTAGTCACCTACAGTACAGAATACAGAGTTAGTCACCTACAGTACAGAATACAGTTAGTCACCTACAGTACAGAATACAGCTAGTCACCTACAGTACAGAATACAGTTAGTCACCTACAGTACAGAATACAGTTAGTCACCTACAGTACAGAATACAGTTAGTCACCTACAGTACAGAATACAGTTAGTCACCTACAGTACAGAATACAGTTAGTCACCTACAGTACAGAATACAGTTAGTCACCTACAGTACAGAATACAGTTAGTCACCTACAGTACAGAATACAGAGTTAGTCACCTACAGTACAGAATACAGAGTTAGTCACCTACAGTACAGAATACAGAGTTAGTCACCTACAGTACAGAATACAGTTAGTCACCTACAGTACAGAATACAGTTAGTCACCTACAGTACAGAATACACAGTTAGTCACCTACAGTACAGAATACACAGTTAGTCACCTACAGTACAGAATACAGAGTTAGTCACCTACAGTACGGAATACAGTTAGTCACCTACAGTACGGAATACAGTTAGTCACCTACAGTACGGAATACAGTTAGTCACCTACAGTACAGAATACAGTTAGTCACCTACAGTACAGAACACAGAGTTAGTCACCTACAGTACAGAATACAGTTAGTCACCTACAGTACAGAATACAGAGTTAGTCACCTACAGTACGGAATACAGTTAGTCACCTACAGTACAGAATACAGTTAGTCACCTACAGTACAGAATACAGTTAGTCACCTACAGTACAGAACACAGAGTTAGTCACCTACAGTACAGAATACAGTTAGTCACCTACAGTACAGAATACAGTTAGTCACCTACAGTACAGAATACAGAGTTAGTCACCAACAGTACAAAATACAGAGTTAGTCACCTACAGTACAGAATACAGAGTTAGTCACCTACAGTACAGAATACAGAGTTAGTCACCTACAGTACAGAATACAGAGTTAGTCACCTACAGTACAGAATACAGTTAGTCACCTACAGTACAGAATACAGAGTTAGTCACCTACAGTACAGAACACAGAGTTAGTCACCTACAGTACAGAATACAGTTAGTCACCTACAGTACAGAATACAGAGTTAATCACCTACAGTACAGAATACAGAGTTAGTCACCTACAGTACAGAATACAGTTAGTCACCTACAGTACAGAATACAGTTAGTCACCTACAGTACAGAATACAGAGTTAGTCACCTACAGTACAGAATACAGTTAGTCACCTACAGTACAGAATACAGAGTTAGTCACCTACAGTACAGAATACAGTTAGTCACCTACAGTACAGAATACAGAGTTAGTCACCTACAGTACAGAATACAGTTAGTCACCTACAGTACAGAATACAGCTAGTCACCTACAGTACAGAATACAGTTAGTCACCTACAGTACAGAATACAGTTAGTCACCTACAGTACAGAATACAGTTAGTCACCTACAGTACAGAATACAGTTAGTCACCTACAGTACAGAATACAGTTAGTCACCTACAGTACAGAATACAGTTAGTCACCTACAGTACAGAATACAGAGTTAGTCACCTACAGTACAGAATACAGAGTTAGTCACCTACAGTACAGAATACAGAGTTAGTCACCTACAGTACAGAATACAGAGTTAGTCACCTACAGTACAGAATACAGTTAGTCACCTACAGTACAGAATACAGTTAGTCACCTACAGTACAGAATACACAGTTAGTCACCTACAGTACAGAATACACAGTTAGTCACCTACAGTACAGAATACACAGTTAGTCACCTACAGTACAGAATACAGTTAGTCACCTACAGTACAGAATACAGTTAGTCACCTACAGTACAGAATACAGTTAGTCACCTACAGTACAGAATACAGTTAGTCACCTACAGTACAGAATACAGTTAGTCACCTACAGTACAGAATACAGTTAGTCACCTACAGTACAGAATACAGAGTTAGTCACCTACAGTACAGAATACAGAGTTAGTCACCTACAGTACAGAATACAGAGTTAATCACCTACAGTACAGAATACAGTTAGTCACCTACAGTACAGAAAACAGTTAGTCACCTACAGTACAGAATACAGAGTTAGTCACCTACAGTACAGAATACAGTTAGTCACCTACAGTACAGAATACAGTTAGTCACCTACAGTACAGAATACAGTTAGTCACCTACAGTACAGAATACAGTTAGTCACCTACAGTACGGAATACAGTTAGTCACCTACAGTACAGAATACAGAGTTAGTCACCTACAGTACAGAATACCGAGTTAGTCACCTACAGCACAGAATACAGAGTTAGTCACCTACAGTACAGAATACAGAGTTAGTCACCTACAGTACAGAATACAGTTAGTCACCTACAGTACAGAATACAGAGTTAGTCACCTACAGTACAGAATACAGAGTTAGTCACCTACAGTACAGAATACAGAGTTAATGACCTACAGTACAGAATACAGTTAGTCACCTACAGTACAGAAAACAGTTAGTCACCTACAGTACAGAATACAGAGTTAGTCACCTACAGTACAGAATACAGTTAGTCACCTACAGTACAGAATACAGTTAGTCACCTACAGTACAGAATACAGAGTTAATCACCTACAGTACAGAATACAGTTAGTCACCTACAGTACAGAATACAGTTAGTCACCTACAGTACAGAATACAGTTAGTCACCTACAGTACAGAATACAGTTAGTCACCTACAGTACAGAATACAGAGTTAGTCACCTACAGTACAGAATACAGAGTTAGTCACCTACAGTACAGAATACAGAGTTAATGACCTACAGTACAGAATACAGTTAGTCACCTACAGTACAGAAAACAGTTAGTCACCTACAGTACAGAATACAGAGTTAGTCACCTACAGTACAGAATACAGTTAGTCACCTACAGTACGGAATACAGTTAGTCACCTACAGTACAGAATACAGAGTTAATCACCTACAGTACAGAATACAGTTAGTCACCTACAGTACAGAATACAGTTAGTCACCTACAGTACAGAATACAGTTAGTCACCTACAGTACAGAATACAGTTAGTCACCTACAGTACGGAATACAGTTAGTCACCTACAGTACGGAATACAGTTAGTCACCTACAGTACAGAATACAGAGTTAGTCACCTACAGTACAGAATACCGAGTTAGTCACCTACAGTACAGAATACAGAGTTAGTCACCTACAGTACAGAATACAGAGTTAGTCACCTACAGTACAGAATACAGTTAGTCACCTACAGTACAGAATACAGAGTTAGTCACCTACAGTACAGAATACAGAGTTAGTCACCTACAGTACAGAATACAGAGTTAGTCACCTACAGTACAGAATACAGTTAGTCACCTACAGTACAGAATACAGCTAGTCACCTACAGTACAGAATACAGAGTTAGTCACCTACAGTACAGAATACAGTTAGTCACCTACAGTACAGAATACACAGTTAGTCACCTACAGTACAGAATACACAGTTAGTCAACTACAGTACAGAATACACAGTTAGTCACCTACAGTACAGAATACACAGTTAGTCACCTACAGTACAGAATACAGAGTTAGTCACCTACAGTACGGAATACAGTTAGTCACCTACAGTACGGAATACAGTTAGTCACCTACAGTACAGAATACAGTTAGTCACCTACAGTACAGAATACAGTTAGTCACCTACAGTACAGAACACAGAGTTAGTCACCTACAGTACAGAATACAGTTAGTCACCTACAGTACAGAATACAGAGTTAGTCACCTACAGTACAGAATACAGTTGGTCACCTACAGTACAGAATACAGTTAGTCACCGACAGTACAGAATACAGAGTTAGTCACCTACAGTACAGAATACAGTTAGTCACCTACAGTACAGAATACAGTTAGTCACCTAGAGTACAGAATACAGTTAGTCACCTACAGTACAGAATACAGTTAGTCACCTACAGTACAGAATACAGTTAGTCACCTACAGTACAGAATACAGTTAGTCACCTACAGTACAGAATACAGTTAGACACCTACAGTACAGAATACAGTTAGTCACCTACAGTACAGAATACAGTTAGTCACCTACAGTACAGAAAACAGTTAGTCACCTACAGTACAGAATACAGAGTTAGTCACCTACAGTACAGAATACAGTTAGTCACCTACAGTACAGAATACAGTTAGTCACCTACAGTACAGAATACAGTTAGTCACCTACAGTACAGAATACAGAGTTAGTCACCTACAGTACAGAATACAGAGTTAGTCACCTACAGTACGGAATACAGTTAGTCATCTACAGTACAGAATACAGAGTTAGTCACCTACAGTACAGAATACCGAGTTAGTCACCTACAGCACAGAATACAGAGTTAGTCACCTACAGTACAGAATACCGAGTTAGTCACCTACAGCACAGAATACAGAGTTAGTCACCTACAGTACAGAATACAGAGTTAGTCACCTACAGTACAGAATACAGTTAGTCACCTACAGTACAGAATACAGAGTTAGTCACCTACAGTACAGAATACAGGGTTAGTCACCTACAGTACAGAATACAGAGTTAATCACCTACAGTACAGAATACAGTTAGTCACCTACAGTACAGAAAACAGTTAGTCACCTACAGTACAGAATACAGAGTTAGTCACCTACAGTACAGAATACAGTTAGTCACCTACAGTACAGAATACAGTTAGTCACCTACAGTACAGAATACAGTTAGTCACCTACAGTACAGAATACAGTTGGTCACCTACAGTACAGAATACAGTTAGTCACCTACAGTACGGAATACAGTTAGTCACCTACAGTACGGAATACAGTTAGTCACCTACAGTACAGAATACAGAGTTAGTCACCTACAGTACAGAATACCGAGTTAGTCACCTACAGTACAGAATACAGAGTTAGTCACCTACAGTACAGAATACAGAGTTAGTCACCTACAGTACAGAATACAGTTAGTCACCTACAGTACAGAATACAGAGTTATAGTTAGTCACCTAGAGTACAGAATACAGTTAGTCACCTACAGTACAGAATACAGTTAGTCACCTACAGTACAGAATACAGTTAGTCACCTACAGTACAGAATACAGTTAGTCACCTACAGTACAGAATACAGTTAGACACCTACAGTACAGAATACAGTTAGTCACCTACAGTACAGAATACAGTTAGTCACCTACAGTACAGAAAACAGTTAGTCACCTACAGTACAGAATACAGAGTTAGTCACCTACAGTACAGAATACAGTTAGTCACCTACAGTACAGAATACAGTTAGTCACCTACAGTACAGAATACAGTTAGTCACCTACAGTACAGAATACAGTTAGTCACCTACAGTACGGAATACAGTTAGTCATCTACAGTACAGAATACAGAGTTAGTCACCTACAGTACAGAATACCGAGTTAGTCACCTACAGCACAGAATACAGAGTTAGTCACCTACAGTACAGAATACCGAGTTAGTCACCTACAGCACAGAATACAGAGTTAGTCACCTACAGTACAGAATACAGAGTTAGTCACCTACAGTACAGAATACAGTTAGTCACCTACAGTACAGAATACAGAGTTAGTCACCTACAGTACAGAATACAGAGTTAGTCACCTACAGTACAGAATACAGAGTTAATCACCTACAGTACAGAATACAGTTAGTCACCTACAGTACAGAATACAGTTAGTCACCTACAGTACGGAATACAGTTAGTCACCTACAGTACGGAATACAGTTAGTCACCTACAGTACAGAATACAGAGTTAGTCACCTACAGTACAGAATACCGAGTTAGTCACCTACAGTACAGAATACAGAGTTAGTCACCTACAGTACAGAATACAGAGTTAGTCACCTACAGTACAGAATACAGTTAGTCACCTACAGTACAGAATAAAGAGTTATAGTTAGTCACCTACAGTACAGAATACAGTTAGTCACCTACAGTACAGAATACAGAGTTAGTCACCTACAGTACAGAATACAGTTAGTCACCTACAGTACAGAATACAGAGTTAGTCACCTACAGTACAGAATACAGAGTTAGTCACCTACAGTACAGAATACAGTTAGTCACCTACAGTACAGAATACAGTTAGTCACCTACAGTACAGAATACAGTTAGTCACCTACAGTACAGAATACAGTTAGTCACCTACAGTACAGAATACAGAGTTAGTCACCTACAGTACAGAATACAGAGTTAGTCACCTACAGTACAGAATACAGTTAGTCACCTACAGTACAGAACACAGTTAGTCAACTACAGTACAGAATACAGTTAGTCACCTACAGTACAGAATACAGTTAGTCACCTACAGTACAGAATACAGTTAGTCACCTACAGTACAGAATACAGTTAGTCACCTACAGTACAGAATACAGAGTTAGTCACCTACAGTACAGAATAAAGAGTTAATCACCTACAGTACAGAATACAGTTAGTCACCTACAGTACAGAATACAGTTAGTCACCTACAGTACAGAATACAGTTAGTCACCTACAGTACAGAATACAGTTAGTCACCTACAGTACAGAATACAGTTAGTCACCTACAGTACAGAATACAGTTAGTCACCTACAGTACAGAATACAGAGTTAGTCACCTACAGTACAGAATACAGTTAGTCACCTACAGTACAGAATACAGTTAGTCACCTACAGTACAGAAAACAGTTAGTCAACTACAGTACAGAATACAGAGTTAGTCACCTACAGTACAGAATACAGTTAGTCACCTACAGTACAGAATACAGTTAGTCACCTACAGTACAGAATACAGTTAGTCACCTACAGTACAGAATACAGTTAGTCACCTACAGTACAGAATACAGTTAGTCACCTACAGTACAGAATACAGTTAGACACCTACAGTACAGAATACAGTTAGTCACCTACAGTACAGAATACAGTTAGTCACCTACAGTACAGAATACAGTTAGTCACCTACAGTACAGAATACAGTTAGTCACCTACAGTACAGGATACAGTTAGTCACCTACAGTACAGAATACAGAGTTAGTCACCTACAGTACAGAATACAGAGTTAGTCACCTACAGTACAGAGTACAGAGTTAGTCACCTACAGTACAGAATACAGAGTTAGTCACCTACAGTACAGAATACAGAGTTAGTCACCTACAGTACAGAATACAGAGTTAGTCACCTACAGTACAGAATACAGAGTTAGTCACCTACAGTACAGAATACAGTTAGTCACCTACAGTACAGAATACAGTTAGTCACCTACAGTACAGAATACAGTTAGTCACCTACAGTACAGAATACAGTTAGTCACCTACAGTACAGAATACAGTTAGTCACCTACAGTACAGAATACAGTTAGTCACCTACAGTACAGAATACAGTTAGTCACCTACAGTACAGAATACAGTTAGTCACCTACAGTACAGAATACAGTTAGTCACCTACAGTACAGAATACAGTTAGTCACCTACAGTACAGAATACAGAGTTAGTCACCTACAGTACAGAATACAGAGTTAGTCACCTACAGTACAGAATACAGAGTTAGTCACCTACAGTACAGAATACAGAGTTAATCACCTACAGTACAGAAAACAGTTAGTCACCTACAGTACAGAAAACAGTTAGTCACCTACAGTACAGAATACAGAGTTAGTCACCTACAGTACAGAATACAGTTAGTCACCTACAGTACAGAATACAGTTAGTCACCTACAGTACAGAATACAGTTAGTCACCTACAGTACAGAATACAGTTAGTCACCTACAGTACGGAATACAGTTAGTCACCTACAGTACAGAATACAGAGTTAGTCACCTACAGTACAGAATACCGAGTTAGTCACCTACAGCACAGAATACAGAGTTAGTAACCTACAGTACAGAATACAGAGTTAGTCACCTACAGTACAGAATACAGTTAGTCACCTACAGTACAGAATACAGAGTTAGTCACCTACAGTACAGAATACAGAGTTAGTCACCTACAGTACAGAATACAGAGTTAATCACCTACAGTACAGAATACAGTTAGTCACCTACAGTACAGAAAACAGTTAGTCACCTACAGTACAGAATACAGAGTTAGTCACCTACAGTACAGAATACAGTTAGTCACCTACAGTACAGAATACAGTTAGTCACCTACAGTACAGAATACAGTTAGTCACCTACAGTACAGAATACAGTTAGTCACCTACAGTACAGAATACAGTTAGTCACCTACAGTACGGAATACAGTTAGTCACCTACAGTACGGAATACAGAGTTAGTCACCTACAGTACAGAATACAGAGTTAGTCACCTACAGTACAGAATACCGAGTTAGTCACCTACAGTACAGAATACAGAGTTAGTCACCTACAGTACAGAATACAGAGTTAGTCACCTACAGTACAGAATACAGTTAGTCACCTACAGTACAGAATACAGAGTTAGTCACCTACAGTACAGAATACAGAGTTAGTCACCTACAGTACAGAATACAGAGTTAGTCACCTACAGTACAGAATACAGTTAGTCACCTACAGTACAGAATACAGCTAGTCACCTACAGTACAGAATACAGAGTTAGTCACCTACAGTACAGAATACAGTTAGTCACCTACAGTACAGAATACACAGTTAGTCACCTACAGTACAGAATACACAGTTAGTCACCTACAGTACAGAATACACAGTTAGTCACCTACAGTACAGAATACACAGTTAGTCACCTACAGTACAGAATACAGAGTTAGTCACCTACAGTACGGAATACAGTTAGTCACCTACAGTACGGAATACAGTTAGTCACCTACAGTACAGAATACAGTTAGTCACCTACAGTACAGAATACAGTTAGTCACCTACAGTACAGAACACAGAGTTAGTCACCTACAGTACAGAATACAGTTAGTCACCTACAGTACAGAATACAGAATTAGTCACCTACAGTACAGAATACAGTTAGTCACCTACAGTACAGAATACAGTTAGTCACCTACAGTACAGAATACAGTTAGTCACCTACAGTACAGAATACAGTTAGTCACCTACAGTACAGAATACAGTTAGTCACCTACAGTACAGAATACAGTTAGTCACCTACAGTACAGAATACAGTTAGTCACCTACAGTACAGAATACAGTTAGTCACCTACAGTACAGAATACAGTTAGACACCTACAGTACAGAATACAGTTAGTCACCTACAGTACAGAATACAGTTAGTCACCTACAGTACAGAATACAGAGTTAGTCACCTACAGTACAGAATACAGAGTTAGTCACCTACAGTACAGAATACAGAGTTAGTCACCTACAGTACAGAATACAGTTAGTCACCTACAGTACAGAATACAGAGCTATAGTTAGTCACCTACAGTACAGAATACAGTTAGTCACCTACAGTACAGAATACAGAGTTAGTCACCTACAGTACAGAATACAGTTAGTCACCTACAGTACAGAATACAGAGTTAGTCACCTACAGTACAGAATACAGAGTTAGTCACCTACAGTACAGAATACAGAGTTAGTCACCTACAGTACAGAATACAGTTAGTCACCTACAGTACAGAATACAGTTAGTCACCTACAGTACAGAATACAGAGTTAGTCACCTACAGTACAGAATACAGAGTTAGTCACCTACAGTACAGAATACAGTTAGTCACCTACAGTACAGAACACAGTTAGTCACCTACAGTACAGAATACAGTTAGTCACCTACAGTACAGAATACAGTTAGTCACCTACAGTACAGAATACAGAGTTAGTCACCTACAGTACAGAATACAGTTAGTCACCTACAGTACAGAATACACAGTTAGTCACCTACAGTACAGAATACAGTTAGTCACCTACAGTACAGAATACAGTTAGTCACCTACAGTACAGAATACAGTTAGTCACCTACAGTACAGAATACAGAGTTAGTCACCTACAGTACAGAATACAGAGTTAGTCACCTACAGTACAGAATACAGTTAGTCACCTACAGTACAGAATACAGAGTTAGTCACCTACAGTACAGAATACAGAGTTAGTCACCTACAGTACAGAATACAGAGTTAGTCACCTACAGTACAGAATACAGAGTTAGTCACCTACAGTACAGAATACAGTTAGTCACCTACAGTACAGAATACAGTTAGTCACCTACAGTACAGAATACAGAGTTAGTCACCTACAGTACAGAATACAGAGTTAGTCACCTACAGTACAGAATACAGTTAGTCACCTACAGTACAGAACACAGTTAGTCACCTACAGTACAGAATACAGTTAGTCACCTACAGTACAGAATACAGTTAGTCACCTACAGTACAGAATACAGAGTTAGTCACCTACAGTACAGAATACAGAGTTAGTCACCTACAGTACAGAATACAGTTAGTCACCTACAGTACAGAATACACAGTTAGTCACCTACAGTACAGAATACAGTTAGTCACCTACAGTACAGAATACAGTTAGTCACCTACAGTACAGAATACAGTTAGTCACCTACAGTACAGAATACAGTTAGTCACCTACAGTACAGAATACAGTTAGTCACCTACAGTACAGAATACAGAGTTAGTCACCTACAGTACAGAATACAGAGTTAGTCACCTACAGTACAGAATACAGTTAGTCACCTACAGTACAGAACACAGTTAGTCAACTACAGTACAGAATACAGTTAGTCACCTACAGTACAGAATACAGTTAGTCACCTACAGTACAGAATACAGTTAGTCACCTACAGTACAGAATACAGTTAGTCACCTACAGTACAGAATACAGTTAGACACCTACAGTACAGAATACAGTTAGTCACCTACAGTACAGAATACAGTTAGTCACCTACAGTACAGAAAACAGTTAGTCACCTACAGTACAGAATACAGAGTTAGTCACCTACAGTACAGAATACAGTTAGTCACCTACAGTACAGAATACAGTTAGTCACCTACAGTACAGAATACAGTTAGTCACCTACAGTACAGAATACAGTTAGTCACCTACAGTACGGAATACAGTTAGTCATCTACAGTACAGAATACAGAGTTAGTCACCTACAGTACAGAATACCGAGTTAGTCACCTACAGCACAGAATACAGAGTTAGTCACCTACAGTACAGAATACCGAGTTAGTCACCTACAGCACAGAATACAGAGTTAGTCACCTACAGTACAGAATACAGAGTTAGTCACCTACAGTACAGAATACAGTTAGTCACCTACAGTACAGAATACAGTTAGTCACCTACAGTACAGAAAACAGTTAGTCACCTACAGTACAGAATACAGAGTTAGTCACCTACAGTACAGAATACAGTTAGTCACCTACAGTACAGAATACAGTTAGTCACCTACAGTACAGAATACAGTTAGTCACCTACAGTACAGAATACAGTTAGTCACCTACAGTACGGAATACAGTTAGTCATCTACAGTACAGAATACAGAGTTAGTCACCTACAGTACAGAATACCGAGTTAGTCACCTACAGCACAGAATACAGAGTTAGTCACCTACAGTACAGAATACCGAGTTAGTCACCTACAGCACAGAATACAGAGTTAGTCACCTACAGTACAGAATACAGAGTTAGTCACCTACAGTACAGAATACAGTTAGTCACCTACAGTACAGAATACAGAGTTAGTCACCTACAGTACAGAATACAGAGTTAGTCACCTACAGTACAGAATACAGAGTTAATCACCTACAGTACAGAATACAGTTAGTCACCTACAGTACAGAAAACAGTTAGTCACCTACAGTACAGAATACAGAGTTAGTCACCTACAGTACAGAATACAGTTAGTCACCTACAGTACAGAATACAGTTAGTCACCTACAGTACAGAATACAGTTAGTCACCTACAGTACAGAATACAGTTGGTCACCTACAGTACAGAATACAGTTAGTCACCTACAGTACGGAATACAGTTAGTCACCTACAGTACGGAATACAGTTAGTCACCTACAGTACAGAATACAGAGTTAGTCACCTACAGTACAGAATACCGAGTTAGTCACCTACAGTACAGAATACAGAGTTAGTCACCTACAGTACAGAATACAGAGTTAGTCACCTACAGTACAGAATACAGTTAGTCACCTACAGTACAGAATAAAGAGTTATAGTTAGTCACCTACAGTACAGAATACAGTTAGTCACCTACAGTACAGAATACAGAGTTAGTCACCTACAGTACAGAATACAGTTAGTCACCTACAGTACAGAATACAGAGTTAGTCACCTACAGTACAGAATACAGTTAGTCACCTACAGTACAGAATACAGTTAGTCACCTACAGTACAGAATACAGTTAGTCACCTACAGTACAGAATACAGTTAGTCACCTACAGTACGGAATACAGTTAGTCATCTACAGTACAGAATACAGAGTTAGTCACCTACAGTACAGAATACCGAGTTAGTCACCTACAGCACAGAATACAGAGTTAGTCACCTACAGTACAGAATACCGAGTTAGTCACCTACAGCACAGAATACAGAGTTAGTCACCTACAGTACAGAATACAGAGTTAGTCACCTACAGTACAGAATACAGTTAGTCACCTACAGTACAGAATACAGTTAGTCACCTACAGTACAGAAAACAGTTAGTCACCTACAGTACAGAATACAGAGTTAGTCACCTACAGTACAGAATACAGTTAGTCACCTACAGTACAGAATACAGTTAGTCACCTACAGTACAGAATACAGTTAGTCACCTACAGTACAGAATACAGTTAGTCACCTACAGTACGGAATACAGTTAGTCATCTACAGTACAGAATACAGAGTTAGTCACCTACAGTACAGAATACCGAGTTAGTCACCTACAGCACAGAATACAGAGTTAGTCACCTACAGTACAGAATACCGAGTTAGTCACCTACAGCACAGAATACAGAGTTAGTCACCTACAGTACAGAATACAGAGTTAGTCACCTACAGTACAGAATACAGTTAGTCACCTACAGTACAGAATACAGAGTTAGTCACCTACAGTACAGAATACAGAGTTAGTCACCTACAGTACAGAATACAGAGTTAATCACCTACAGTACAGAATACAGTTAGTCACCTACAGTACAGAAAACAGTTAGTCACCTACAGTACAGAATACAGAGTTAGTCACCTACAGTACAGAATACAGTTAGTCACCTACAGTACAGAATACAGTTAGTCACCTACAGTACAGAATACAGTTAGTCACCTACAGTACAGAATACAGTTGGTCACCTACAGTACAGAATACAGTTAGTCACCTACAGTACGGAATACAGTTAGTCACCTACAGTACGGAATACAGTTAGTCACCTACAGTACAGAATACAGAGTTAGTCACCTACAGTACAGAATACCGAGTTAGTCACCTACAGTACAGAATACAGAGTTAGTCACCTACAGTACAGAATACAGAGTTAGTCACCTACAGTACAGAATACAGTTAGTCACCTACAGTACAGAATAAAGAGTTATAGTTAGTCACCTACAGTACAGAATACAGTTAGTCACCTACAGTACAGAATACAGAGTTAGTCACCTACAGTACAGAATACAGTTAGTCACCTACAGTACAGAATACAGAGTTAGTCACCTACAGTACAGAATACAGAGTTAGTCACCTACAGTACAGAATACAGAGTTAGTCATCTACAGTACAGAATACAGTTAGTCACCTACAGTACAGAATACAGTTAGTCACCTACAGTACAGAATACAGAGTTAGTCACCTACAGTACAGAATACAGAGTTAGTCACCTACAGTACAGAATACAGTTAGTCACCTACAGTACAGAACACAGTTAGTCACCTACAGTACAGAATACAGTTAGTCACCTACAGTACAGAATACAGTTAGTCACCTACAGTACAGAATACAGAGTTAGTCACCTACAGTACAGAATACAGAGTTAGTCACCTACAGTACAGAATACAGTTAGTCACCTACAGTACAGAATACACAGTTAGTCACCTACAGTACAGAATACAGTTAGTCACCTACAGTACAGAATACAGTTAGTCACCTACAGTACAGAATACAGTTAGTCACCTACAGTACAGAATACAGTTAGTCACCTACAGTACAGAATACAGTTAGTCACCTACAGTACAGAATACAGAGTTAGTCACCTACAGTACAGAATACAGAGTTAGTCACCTACAGTACAGAATACAGTTAGTCACCTACAGTACAGAACACAGTTAGTCAACTACAGTACAGAATACAGTTAGTCACCTACAGTACAGAATACAGTTAGTCACCTACAGTACAGAATACAGTTAGTCACCTACAGTACAGAATACAGTTAGTCACCTACAGTACAGAATACAGAGTTAGTCACCTACAGTACAGAATACAGAGTTAATGACCTACAGTACAGAATACAGTTAGTCACCTACAGTACAGAATACAGTTAGTCACCTACAGTACAGAATACAGTTAGTCACCTACAGTACAGAATACAGTTAGTCACCTACAGTACAGAATACAGTTAGTCACCTACAGTACAGAATACAGTTAGTCACCTACAGTACAGAATACAGAGTTAGTCACCTACAGTACAGAATACAGTTAGTCACCTACAGTACAGAATACAGTTAGTCACCTACAGTACAGAAAACAGTTAGTCAACTACAGTACAGAATACAGAGTTAGTCACCTACAGTACAGAATACAGTTAGTCACCTACAGTACAGAATACAGTTAGTCACCTACAGTACAGAATACAGTTAGTCACCTACAGTACAGAATACAGTTAGTCACCTACAGTACAGAATACAGTTAGTCACCTACAGTACAGAATACAGTTAGACACCTACAGTACAGAATACAGTTAGTCACCTACAGTACAGAATACAGTTAGTCACCTACAGTACAGAATACAGTTAGTCACCTACAGTACAGAATACAGTTAGTCACCTACAGTACAGGATACAGTTAGTCACCTACAGTACAGAATACAGAGTTAGTCACCTACAGTACAGAATACAGAGTTAATCACCTACAGTACAGAATACAGTTAGTCACCTACAGTACAGAAAACAGTTAGTCACCTACAGTACAGAATACAGTTAGTCACCTACAGTACAGAATACAGTTAGTCACCTACAGTACAGAATACAGAGTTAGTCACCTACAGTACAGAATACAGAGTTAGTCACCTACAGTACAGAATACAGTTAGTCACCTACAGTACAGAATACAGTTAGTCACCTACAGTACGGAATACAGTTAGTCACCTACAGTACGGAATACAGAGTTAGTCACCTACAGTACAGAATACAGAGTTAGTCACCTACAGTACAGAATACCGAGTTAGTCACCTACAGTACAGAATACAGAGTTAGTCACCTACAGTACAGAATACAGAGTTAGTCACCTACAGTACAGAATACAGTTAGTCACCTACAGTACAGAATACAGAGTTAGTCACCTACAGTACAGAATACAGAGTTAGTCACCTACAGTACAGAATACAGAGTTAGTCACCTACAGTACAGAATACAGTTAGTCACCTACAGTACAGAATACAGCTAGTCACCTACAGTACAGAATACAGAGTTAGTCACCTACAGTACAGAATACAGTTAGTCACCTACAGTACAGAATACACAGTTAGTTACCTACAGTACAGAATACACAGTTAGTCACCTACAGTACAGAATACACAGTTAGTCACCTACAGTACAGAATACACAGTTAGTCACCTACAGTACAGAATACAGAGTTAGTCACCTACAGTACGGAATACAGTTAGTCACCTACAGTACGGAATACAGTTAGTCACCTACAGTACAGAATACAGTTAGTCACCTACAGTACAGAATACAGTTAGTCACCTACAGTACAGAACACAGAGTTAGTCACCTACAGTACAGAATACAGTTAGTCACCTACAGTACAGAATACAGAATTAGTCACCTACAGTACAGAATACAGTTAGTCACCTACAGTACAGAATACAGTTAGTCACCTACAGTACAGAATACAGTTAGTCACCTACAGTACAGAATACAGTTAGTCACCTACAGTACAGAATACAGTTAGTCACCTACAGTACAGAATACAGTTAGTCACCTACAGTACAGAATACAGTTAGTCACCTACAGTACAGAATACAGTTAGTCACCTACAGTACAGAATACAGTTAGACACCTACAGTACAGAATACAGTTAGTCACCTACAGTACAGAATACAGTTAGTCACCTACAGTACAGAATACAGAGTTAGTCACCTACAGTACAGAATACAGAGTTAGTCACCTACAGTACAGAATACAGAGTTAGTCACCTACAGTACAGAATACAGTTAGTCACCTACAGTACAGAATACAGAGCTATAGTTAGTCACCTACAGTACAGAATACAGTTAGTCACCTACAGTACAGAATACAGAGTTAGTCACCTACAGTACAGAATACAGTTAGTCACCTACAGTACAGAATACAGAGTTAGTCACCTACAGTACAGAATACAGAGTTAGTCACCTACAGTACAGAATACAGAGTTAGTCACCTACAGTACAGAATACAGTTAGTCACCTACAGTACAGAATACAGTTAGTCACCTACAGTACAGAATACAGAGTTAGTCACCTACAGTACAGAATACAGAGTTAGTCACCTACAGTACAGAATACAGTTAGTCACCTACAGTACAGAACACAGTTAGTCACCTACAGTACAGAATACAGTTAGTCACCTACAGTACAGAATACAGTTAGTCACCTACAGTACAGAATACAGAGTTAGTCACCTACAGTACAGAATACAGTTAGTCACCTACAGTACAGAATACACAGTTAGTCACCTACAGTACAGAATACAGTTAGTCACCTACAGTACAGAATACAGTTAGTCACCTACAGTACAGAATACAGTTAGTCACCTACAGTACAGAATACAGAGTTAGTCACCTACAGTACAGAATACAGAGTTAGTCACCTACAGTACAGAATACAGTTAGTCACCTACAGTACAGAATACAGAGTTAGTCACCTACAGTACAGAATACAGAGTTAGTCACCTACAGTACAGAATACAGAGTTAGTCACCTACAGTACAGAATACAGAGTTAGTCACCTACAGTACAGAATACAGTTAGTCACCTACAGTACAGAATACAGTTAGTCACCTACAGTACAGAATACAGAGTTAGTCACCTACAGTACAGAATACAGAGTTAGTCACCTACAGTACAGAATACAGTTAGTCACCTACAGTACAGAACACAGTTAGTCACCTACAGTACAGAATACAGTTAGTCACCTACAGTACAGAATACAGTTAGTCACCTACAGTACAGAATACAGAGTTAGTCACCTACAGTACAGAATACAGAGTTAGTCACCTACAGTACAGAATACAGTTAGTCACCTACAGTACAGAATACACAGTTAGTCACCTACAGTACAGAATACAGTTAGTCACCTACAGTACAGAATACAGTTAGTCACCTACAGTACAGAATACAGTTAGTCACCTACAGTACAGAATACAGTTAGTCACCTACAGTACAGAATACAGTTAGTCACCTACAGTACAGAATACAGAGTTAGTCACCTACAGTACAGAATACAGAGTTAGTCACCTACAGTACAGAATACAGTTAGTCACCTACAGTACAGAACACAGTTAGTCAACTACAGTACAGAATACAGTTAGTCACCTACAGTACAGAATACAGTTAGTCACCTACAGTACAGAATACAGTTAGTCACCTACAGTACAGAATACAGTTAGTCACCTACAGTACAGAATACAGAGTTAGTCACCTACAGTACAGAATACAGAGTTAGTCACCTACAGTACAGAATACAGTTAGTCACCTACAGTACAGAATACAGTTAGTCACCTACAGTACAGAATACAGTTAGTCACCTACAGTACAGAATACAGTTAGTCACCTACAGTACAGAATACAGTTAGTCACCTACAGTACAGAATACAGTTAGTCACCTACAGTACAGAATACAGAGTTAGTCACCTACAGTACAGAATACAGTTAGTCACCTACAGTACAGAATACAGTTAGTCACCTACAGTACAGAAAACAGTTAGTCAACTACAGTACAGAATACAGAGTTAGTCACCTACAGTACAGAATACAGTTAGTCACCTACAGTACAGAATACAGTTAGTCACCTACAGTACAGAATACAGTTAGTCACCTACAGTACAGAATACAGTTAGTCACCTACAGTACAGAATACAGTTAGTCACCTACAGTACAGAATACAGTTAGACACCTACAGTACAGAATACAGTTAGTCACCTACAGTACAGAATACAGTTAGTCACCTACAGTACAGAATACAGTTAGTCACCTACAGTACAGAATACAGTTAGTCACCTACAGTACAGGATACAGTTAGTCACCTACAGTACAGAATACAGAGTTAGTCACCTACAGTACAAAATACAGAGTTAGTCACCTACAGTACAGAATACAGAGTTAGTCACCTACAGTACAGAATACAGAGTTAGTCACCTACAGTACAGAATACAGAGTTAGTCACCTACAGTACAGAATACAGAGTTAGTCACCTACAGTACAGAATACAGAGTTAGTCACCTACAGTACAGAATACAGTTAGTCACCTACAGTACAGAATACAGTTAGTCACCTACAGTACAGAATACAGTTAGTCACCTACAGTACAGAATACAGTTAGTCACCTACAGTACAGAATACAGTTAGTCACCTACAGTACAGAATACAGTTAGTCACCTACAGTACAGAATACAGAGTTAGTCACCTACAGTACAGAATACAGTTAGTCACCTACAGTACAGAATACAGTTAGTCACCTACAGTACAGAATACAGTTAGTCACCTACAGTACAGAATACAGTTAGTCACCTACAGTACAGAATACAGTTAGTCACCTACAGTACAGAATACAGAGTTAGTCACCTACAGTACAGAATACAGAGTTAGTCACCTACAGTACAGAATACAGTTAGTCACCTACAGTACAGAAAACAGTTAGTCACCTACAGTACAGAATACAGAGTTAGTCACCTACAGTAGAGAATACAGTTAGTCACCTACAGTACAGAATACAGTTAGTCACCTACAGTACAGAATACAGTTAGTCACCTACAGTACAGAATACAGTTAGTCACCTACAGTACAGAATACAGTTAGTCACCTACAGTACGGAATACAGTTAGTCACCTACAGTACAGAATACAGAGTTAGTCACCTACAGTACAGAATACCGAGTTAGTCACCTACAGCACAGAATACAGAGTTAGTAACCTACAGTACAGAATACAGAGTTAGTCACCTACAGTACAGAATACAGTTAGTCACCTACAGTACAGAATACAGAGTTAGTCACCTACAGTACAGAATACAGAGTTAGTCACCTACAGTACAGAATACAGAGTTAATCACCTACAGTACAGAATACAGTTAGTCACCTACAGTACAGAAAACAGTTAGTCACCTACAGTACAGAATACAGAGTTAGTCACCTACAGTACAGAATACAGTTAGTCACCTACAGTACAGAATACAGTTAGTCACCTACAGTACAGAATACAGTTAGTCACCTACAGTACAGAATACAGTTAGTCACCTACAGTACAGAATACAGTTAGTCACCTACAGTACGGAATACAGTTAGTCACCTACAGTACGGAATACAGTTAGTCACCTACAGTACAGAATACAGAGTTAGTCACCTACAGTACAGAATACCGAGTTAGTCACCTACAGTACAGAATACAGAGTTAGTCACCTACAGTACAGAATACAGAGTTAGTCACCTACAGTACAGAATACAGTTAGTCACCTACAGTACAGAATACAGAGTTAGTCACCTACAGTACAGAATACAGAGTTAGTCACCTACAGTACAGAATACAGAGTTAGTCACCTACAGTACAGAATACAGTTAGTCACCTACAGTACAGAATACAGCTAGTCACCTACAGTACAGAATACAGAGTTAGTCACCTACAGTACAGAATACAGTTAGTCACCTACAGTACAGAATACACAGTTAGTCACCTACAGTACAGAATACACAGTTAGTCACCTACAGTACAGAATACACAGTTAGTCACCTACAGTACAGAATACACAGTTAGTCACCTACAGTACAGAATACAGAGTTAGTCACCTACAGTACGGAATACAGTTAGTCACCTACAGTACGGAATACAGTTAGTCACCTACAGTACAGAATACAGTTAGTCACCTACAGTACAGAATACAGTTAGTCACCTACAGTACAGAACACAGAGTTAGTCACCTACAGTACAGAATACAGTTAGTCACCTACAGTACAGAATACAGAATTAGTCACCTACAGTACAGAATACAGTTAGTCACCTACAGTACAGAATACAGTTAGTCACCTACAGTACAGAATACAGTTAGTCACCTACAGTACAGAATACAGTTAGTCACCTACAGTACAGAATACAGTTAGTCACCTACAGTACAGAATACAGTTAGTCACCTACAGTACAGAATACAGTTAGTCACCTACAGTACAGAATACAGTTAGTCACCTACAGTACAGAATACAGTTAGACACCTACAGTACAGAATACAGTTAGTCACCTACAGTACAGAATACAGTTAGTCACCTACAGTACAGAATACAGAGTTAGTCACCTACAGTACAGAATACAGAGTTAGTCACCTACAGTACAGAATACAGAGTTAGTCACCTACAGTACAGAATACAGTTAGTCACCTACAGTACAGAATACAGAGTTATAGTTAGTCACCTACAGTACAGAATACAGTTAGTCACCTACAGTACAGAATACAGAGTTAGTCACCTACAGTACAGAATACAGTTAGTCACCTACAGTACAGAATACAGTTAGTCACCTACAGTACAGAATACAGAGTTAGTCACCTACAGTACAGAATACAGAGTTAGTCACCTACAGTACAGAATACAGTTAGTCACCTACAGTACAGAATACAGTTAGTCACCTACAGTACAGAATACAGAGTTAGTCACCTACAGTACAGAATACAGAGTTAGTCACCTACAGTACAGAATACAGTTAGTCACCTACAGTACAGAACACAGTTAGTCACCTACAGTACATAATACAGTTAGTCACCTACAGTACAGAATACAGTTAGTCACCTACAGTACAGAATACAGAGTTAGTCACCTACAGTACAGAATACAGTTAGTCACCTACAGTACAGAATACACAGTTAGTCACCTACAGTACAGAATACAGTTAGTCACCTACAGTACAGAATACAGTTAGTCACCTACAGTACAGAATACAGTTAGTCACCTACAGTACAGAATACAGTTAGTCACCTACAGTACAGAATACAGAGTTAGTCACCTACAGTACAGAATACAGAGTTAGTCACCTACAGTACAGAATACAGAGTTAGTCACCTACAGTACAGAATACAGAGTTAGTCACCTACAGTACAGAATACAGTTAGTCACCTACAGTACAGAACACAGTTAGTCACCTACAGTACAGAATACAGTTAGTCACCTACAGTACAGAATACAGAGTTAGTCACCTACAGTACAGAATACAGAGTTAGTCACCTACAGTACAGAATACAGAGTTAGTCACCTACAGTACAGAATACAGTTAGTCACCTACAGTACAGAATACAGTTAGTCACCTACAGTACAGAATACAGTTAGTCACCTACAGTACAGAATACAGTTAGTCACCTACAGTACAGAATACAGAGTTAGTCACCTACAGTACAGAATACAGAGTTAGTCACCTACAGTACAGAATACAGTTAGTCACCTACAGTACAGAATACAGTTAGTCACCTACAGTACAGAATACAGAGTTAGTCACCTACAGTACAGAATACAGAGTTAGTCACCTACAGTACAGAATACAGTTAGTCACCTACAGTACAGAACACAGTTAGTCACCTACAGTACATAATACAGTTAGTCACCTACAGTACAGAATACAGTTAGTCACCTACAGTACAGAATACAGAGTTAGTCACCTACAGTACAGAATACAGTTAGTCACCTACAGTACAGAATACACAGTTAGTCACCTACAGTACAGAATACAGTTAGTCACCTACAGTACAGAATACAGTTAGTCACCTACAGTACAGAATACAGTTAGTCACCTACAGTACAGAATACAGTTAGTCACCTACAGTACAGAATACAGAGTTAGTCACCTACAGTACAGAATACAGAGTTAGTCACCTACAGTACAGAATACAGAGTTAGTCACCTACAGTACAGAATACAGAGTTAGTCACCTACAGTACAGAATACAGTTAGTCACCTACAGTACAGAACACAGTTAGTCACCTACAGTACAGAATACAGTTAGTCACCTACAGTACAGAATACAGAGTTAGTCACCTACAGTACAGAATACAGAGTTAGTCACCTACAGTACAGAATACAGAGTTAGTCACCTACAGTACAGAATACAGCTAGTCACCTACAGTACAGAATACAGTTAGTCACCTACAGTACAGAATACAGTTAGTCACCTACAGTACAGAATACAGTTAGTCACCTACAGTACAGAATACAGTTAGTCACCTACAGTACAGAATACAGTTAGTCACCTACAGTACAGAATACAGTTAGTCACCTACAGTACAGAATACAGTTAGTCACCTACAGTACAGAATACAGAGTTAGTCACCTACAGTACAGAATACACAGTTAGTCACCTACAGTACAGAATACAGTTAGTCACCTACAGTACAGAAAACAGTTAGTCACCTACAGTACAGAATACAGTTAGTCACCTACAGTACAGAATACAGTTAGTCACCTACAGTACAGAATACAGTTAGTCACCTACAGTACAGAATACAGTTAGACACCTACAGTACAGAATACAGTTAGTCACCTACAGTACAGAATACAGTTAGTCACCTACAGTACAGAATACAGTTAGTCACCTACAGTACAGAATACAGTTAGTCACCTACAGTACAGGATACAGTTAGTCACCTACAGTACAGAATACAGAGTTAGTCACCTACAGTACAGAATACAGTTAGTCACCTACAGTACAGAATACAGAGTTAATCACCTACAGTACAGAACACAGTTAGTCACCTACAGTACAGAATACAGTTAGTCACCTACAGTACAGAATACAGTTAGTCACCTACAGTACAGAATACAGTTAGTCACCTACAGTACAGAATACAGAGTTAGTCACCTACAGTACAGAATACAGAGTTAGTCACCTACAGTACAGAATACAGAGTTAGTCACCTACAGTACAGAATACAGAGTTAGTCACCTACAGTACAGAATACAGAGTTAGTCACCTACAGTACAGAATACAGAGTTAGTCACCTACAGTACAGAATACAGTTAGTCACCTACAGTACAGAATACAGAGTTAGTCACCTACAGTACAGAATACAGAGTTAGTCACCTACAGTACAGAATACAGAGTTAGTCACCTACAGTACAGAATACAGTTAGTCACCTACAGTACAGAATACAGTTAGTCACCTACAGTACAGAATACAGTTAGTCACCTACAGTACAGAATACAGTTAGTCACCTACAGTACAGAATACAGTTAGTCACCTACAGTACAGAATACAGTTAGTCACCTACAGTACAGAATACAGTTAGTCACCTACTGTACAGAATATAGTTAGTCACCTACATTACAGAATACAGTTAGTCACCTAAAGTACAGAATACAGTTAGTCACCTACAGTACAGAATACAGTTAGTCACCTACAGTACAAAATACAGAGTTAGTCACCTACAGTACAGAATACAGTTAGTCACCTACAGTACAGAATACAGTTAGTCACCTACAGTACAGAATACAGAGTTAGTCACCTACAGTCAGACAGAATACAGAGTTAGTCACCTACAGTCAGACAGAATACAGAGTTAGTCACCTACAGTCAGACAGAATACAGAGTTAGTCACCTACAGTACAGAATACAGTTAGTCACCTACAGTACAGAATACAGTTAGTCACCTACAGTACAGAATACAGTTAGTCACCTACAGTACAGAATACAGAGTTAGTCACCTACAGTACAGAATACAGTTAGTCACCTACAGTACAGAATACAGAGTTAGTCACCTACAGTACAGAATACAGAGTTAGTCACCTACAGTACAGAATACAGTTAGTCACCTACAGTACAGAATACAGTTAGTCACCTACAGTACAGAATACAGAGTTAGTCACCTACAGTACAGAATACAGAGTTAGTCACCTACAGTACAGAATACAGAGTTAGTCACCTACAGTACAGAATACAGAGTTAGTCACCTACAGTACAGAATACAGAGTTAGTCACCTACAGTACAGAATACAGAGTTAGTCACCTACAGTACAGAATACACAGTTAGTCACCTACAGTACAGAATACACAGTTAGTCACCTACAGTACAGAATACAGTTAGTCACCTACAGTACAGAATACAGTTAGTCACCTACAGTACAGAATACAGTTAGTCACCTACAGTACAGAATACAGTTAGTCACCTACAGTACAGAATACAGTTAGTCACCTACAGTACAGAATACAGTTAGTCACCTACAGTACAGAATACAGTTAGTCACCTACAGTACAGAATACAGCTAGTCACCTACAGTACAGAATACAGTTAGTCACCTACAGTACAGAATACAGAGTTAGTCACCTACAGTACAGAATACAGAGTTAGTCACCTACAGTACAGAATACAGAGTTAGTCACCTACAGTACAGAATACAGAGTTAGTCACCTACAGTACAGAATACAGAGTTAGTCACCTACAGTACAGAATACAGTTAGTCACCTACAGTACAGAATACAGTTAGTCAC
Organism: Salvelinus fontinalis; assembly: GCF_029448725.1. Classification (NCBI taxonomy): domain Eukaryota; kingdom Metazoa; phylum Chordata; class Actinopteri; order Salmoniformes; family Salmonidae; genus Salvelinus; species Salvelinus fontinalis. The sequence goes on along the minus strand of NC_074691.1, from coordinate 43,748,266 downwards.
CTACAGTACAGAATACAGTTAGTCACCTACAGTACAGAATACAGTTAGTCACCTACAGTACAGAATACAGTTAGTCACCTACAGTACAGAATACAGTTAGTCACCTACAGTACAGAACACAGTTAGTCACCTACAGTACAGAATACAGTTAGTCACCTACAGTACAGAATACAGTTAGTCACCTACAGTACAGAATACAGTTAGTCACCTACAGTACAGAATACAGTTAGTCACCTACAGTACAGAATACAGTTAGTCACCTACAGTACAGAATACAGTTAGTCACCTACAGTACAGAATACAGTTAGTCACCTACAGTACAGAATACAGTTAGTCACCTACAGTACAGAATACAGAGTTAGTCACCTACAGTACAGAATACAGTTAGTCACCTACAGTACAGAATACAGTTAGTCACCTACAGTACAGAATACAGTTAGTCACCTACAGTACAGAATACAGTTAGTCACCTACAGTACAGAATACAGTTAGTCACCTACAGTACAGAATACACAGTTAGTCACCTACAGTACAGAACACAGTTAGTCACCTACAGTACAGAATACAGAGTTAGTCACCTACAGTACAGAATACAGAGTTAGTCACCTACAGTACAGAATACAGAGTTAGTCACCTACAGTACAGAATACAGTTAGTCACCTACAGTACAGAATACAGTTAGTCACCTACAGTACAGAATACAGTTAGTCACCTACAGTACAGAATACAGTTAGTCACCCACAGTACAGAATACAGTTAGTCACCTACAGTACAGAATACAGTTAGTCACCTACAGTACAGAATACAGTTAGTCACCTACAGTACAGAATACAGTTAGTCACCTACAGTACAGAATACAGAGTTAGTCACCTACAGTACAGAATACAGAGTTAGTCACCTACAGTACAGAATACAGTTAGTCACCTACAGTACAGAATACAGTTAGTCACCTACAGTACAGAACACAGTTATTCACCTACAGTACAGAATACAGTTAGTCACCTACAGTACAGAATACAGTTAGTCACCTACAGTACAGAATACACAGTTAGTCACCTACAGTACAGAATACAGTTAGTCACCTACAGTACAGAATACAGAGTTAGTCACCTACAGTACAGAATACAGAGTTAGTCACCTACAGTACAGAATACAGAGTTAGTCACCTACAGTACAGAATACAGTTAGTCACCTACAGTACAGAATACAGTTAGTCACCTACAGTACAGAATACAGTTAGTCACCTACAGTACAGAATACAGTTAGTCACCCACAGTACAGAATACAGTTAGTCACCTACAGTACAGAATACAGTTAGTCACCTACAGTACAGAATACAGTTAGTCACCTACAGTACAGAATACAGTTAGTCACCTACAGTACAGAATACAGAGTTAGTCACCTACAGTACAGAATACAGAGTTAGTCACCTACAGTACAGAATACAGAGTTAGTCACCTACAGTACAGAATACAGTTAGTCACCTACAGTACAGAATACAGTTAGTCACCTACAGTACAGAACACAGTTATTCACCTACAGTACAGAATACAGTTAGTCACCTAAAGTACAGAATACAGAGTTAGTCACCTACAGTACAGAATACAGAGTTAGTCACCTACAGTACAGAATACAGAGTTAGTCACCTACAGTACAGAATACAGTTAGTCACCTACAGTACAGAATACAGTTAGTCACCTACAGTACAGAATACAGCTAGTCACCTACAGTACAGAATACAGAGTTAGTCACCTACAGTACAGAATACAGAGTTAGTCACCTACAGTACAGAATACAGTTAGTCACCTACAGTACAGAATACAGAGTTAGTCACCTACAGTACAGAATACAGAGTTAGTCACCTACAGTACAGAATACAGAGTTAGTCACCTACAGTACAGAATACAGAGTTAGTCACCTACAGTACAGAATACAGAGTTAGTCACCTACAGTACAGAATACAGTTAGTCACCTACAGTACAGAATACAGTTAGTCACCTACAGTACAGAATACAGAGTTAGTCACCTACAGTACAGAATACAGAGTTAGTCACCTACAGTACAGAATACAGAGTTAGTCACCTACAGTACAGAATACAGTTAGTCACCTACAGTACAGAATACAGTTAGTCACCTACAGTACAGAATACAGAGTTAGTCACCTTCAGTACAGAATACAGAGTTAGTCACCTACAGTACAGAATACACAGTTAGTCACCTACAGTACAGAATACAGTTAGTCACCTACAGTACAGAATACAGTTAGTCACCTACAGTACAGAACACAGAGTTAGTCACCTACAGTACAGAATACAGTTAGTCACCTACAGTACAGAATACAGTTAGTCACCTACAGTACAGAATACAGTTAGTCACCTACAGTACAGAATACAGTTAGTCACCTACAGTACAGAGTTAGTCACCTACAGTACAGAATACAGTTAGTCACCTACAGTACAGAATACAGTTAGTCACCTACAGTACAGAATACAGTTAGTCACCTACAGTACAGAATACAGAGTTAGTCACCTACAGTACAGAATACAGTTAGTCACCTACAGTACAGAATACAGTTAGTCACCTACAGTACAGAATACAGTTAGTCACCTACAGTACAGAATACAGTTAGTCACCCACAGTACAGAATACAGTTAGTCACCTACAGTACAGAATACAGTTAGTCACCTACAGTACAGAATACAGTTAGTCACCTACAGTACAGAATACAGTTAGTCACCTACAGTACAGAATACAGAGTTAGTCACCTACAGTACAGAATACAGAGTTAGTCACCTACAGTACAGAATACAGTTAGTCACCTACAGTACAGAATACAGTTAGTCACCTACAGTACAGAACACAGTTATTCACCTACAGTACAGAATACAGTTAGTCACCTACAGTACAGAATACAGTTAGTCACCTACAGTACAGAATACACAGTTAGTCACCTACAGTACAGAATACAGTTAGTCACCTACAGTACAGAATACAGAGTTAGTCACCTACAGTACAGAATACAGAGTTAGTCACCTACAGTACAGAATACAGAGTTAGTCACCTACAGTACAGAATACAGTTAGTCACCTACAGTACAGAATACAGTTAGTCACCTACAGTACAGAATACAGTTAGTCACCTACAGTACAGAATACAGTTAGTCACCCACAGTACAGAATACAGTTAGTCACCTACAGTACAGAATACAGTTAGTCACCTACAGTACAGAATACAGTTAGTCACCTACAGTACAGAATACAGTTAGTCACCTACAGTACAGAATACAGAGTTAGTCACCTACAGTACAGAATACAGAGTTAGTCACCTACAGTACAGAATACAGAGTTAGTCACCTACAGTACAGAATACAGAGTTAGTCACCTACAGTACAGAATACAGTTAGTCACCTACAGTACAGAACACAGTTATTCACCTACAGTACAGAATACAGTTAGTCACCTACAGTACAGAATACAGAGTTAGTCACCTACAGTACAGAATACAGAGTTAGTCACCTACAGTACAGAATACAGAGTTAGTCACCTACAGTACAGAATACAGAGTTAGTCACCTACAGTACAGAATACAGTTAGTCACCTACAGTACAGAATACAGTTAGTCACCTACAGTACAGAATACAGTTAGTCACCTACAGTACAGAATACAGTTAGTCACCTACAGTACAGAATACAGTTAGTCACCTACAGTACAGAATACAGTTAGTCACCTACAGTACAGAATACAGTTAGTCACCTACAGTACAGAATACAGAGTTAGTCACCTACAGTACAGAATACACAGTTAGTCACCTACAGTACAGAATACAGTTAGTCACCTACAGTACAGAAAACAGTTAGTCACCTACAGTACAGAATACAGTTAGTCACCTACAGTACAGAATACAGTTAGTCACCTACAGTACAGAATACAGTTAGTCACCTACAGTACAGAATACAGTTAGACACCTACAGTACAGAATACAGTTAGTCACCTACAGTACAGAATACAGTTAGTCACCTACAGTACAGAATACAGTTAGTCACCTACAGTACAGAATACAGTTAGTCACCTACAGTACAGAATACAGTTAGTCACCTACAGTACAGAATACAGTTAGTCACCTACAGTACAGAATACAGTTAGTCACCTACAGTACAGAATACAGTTAGTCACCTACAGTACAGAATACAGTTAGTCACCTACAGTACAGAATACAGTTAGTCACCTACAGTACAGAATAGTTAGTCACCTACAGTACAGAATACAGTTAGTCACCTACAGTACAGAACACAGTTAGTCACCTACAGTACAGAACATCTTATCTTCGGCCACGCTCTCCATAACATTCACAAGGCCACAGGACCAGACAGATTACCAGGACTCATACTCAGAGCATGCACTGGCCAGCTGGCAAGTGTCTTCACTGACATTTTCAACCTCTCCCTGACCCAGTCTGTAATACCAACATGTTTCAAGCAGACCACCATAGTCCTTGTGCCCAAGAACACAAAGGTAACCTGCCAAAATCACTACAGACCCGTAGCACTCACGTCTGTAGCCATGAAGTGCTTTGAAAGGCTGGTTATGGCTGACATCATCCCAGAAACCCTAGACCCACTCCAATTCGCATACCGTCCCAACAGATCCACAGATCAATCTCTATTGCACTCCACACTGCCCTTTCCCACCTGGACAAAAGGAACACCTATGTGAGAATGCTATTCATTGACTACAGCTCAGCGTTCAACACCATAGAACCCTCAAAGCTCATCACTAAGCTAAGGACTCTGGGACTAAACACTTCCATCTGCAACTGGATCCTGGACTTCCTGACGGGCCGCCCCCAGGTGGTGAGGGTAGGTAACAACACATCCGCCACGCTGATCCTCAACACAGGGGCCCCTCAGGGGTGCGTGCTCAGTCCCCTCCTGTTCACCCATGACTGCACATCCAGGCACGACTCCAACACCATCATTAAGTTTGCAGACGACACAACAGTGGTAGACCTGATCACCGACAACAACGAGACAGCCTATAGGGAGGAGGTCAGAGACCTGGCCGTGTGCTGCCAGGACAACAACCTCTCCCTCAACGTGATCAAGACTAAAGAGATGATTGTGGACGACAGGAAACGGAGGACCGAGCACGCCAACATTCAATCAACGGGATTGTAGTGGAACGTGTTGAGAGTTCCTTGGCGTCCACACATCACTAAGGATCTATCATGGTATATCATATATCATGGTCCAAACTAGTCTTGGGCAGTATACTGTATAGCAGGGTATTCGGAAATAGCCACAGGATGGTTTTTCAATAACGTCAATACCTTTTAAACTATTTCTTTGACTTTTTTTTTTTTACATTTAAATATTTGAGGCTACCTTTTAAGTAAATACCTGCAGTCAAATTGTGCAATAAGTTAGGAGTTGAAGAAGACCATTTTTGAGAATCTTGGCTGGCTGCATCACCGCTTGTCCTCTGACTGCAAGGCACTACGTACGGCCCAGTACATCACTGGGACCAAGCTCCCTGCCATCCAGGACCTCTATAACACAATGTGTCAGACGAAGGCCCTAAAAATTGCAAAAGACTCCAGCCACCCCAGTCATAGACTGTTCTCTCTGCTTCCACACAGCAAGCGGTACCGGAGCACCAAGTCTGGAACCAAAAGGAGCCTGAACAGCTTGTAACCCCAAGCCATCAGACTGATGAATAGTTTACAGGAGCCTGAACAGCTTCTAACCCCAAACCATCAGACTGATCAATAGTTTACAGGAGCCTGAACAGCTTCTAACCCCAAGCCATCAGACTGATGAATAGTTTACAGGAGCCTGAACAGCTTCTAACCCCAAGCCATCAGACTGATGAATAGTTTACAGGAGCCTGAACAGCTTCTAACCCCAAACCATCAGACTGATGTATAGTTTACAGGAGCCTGAACAGCTTCTAACCCCAAGCCATCAGACTGATGAATAGTTTACAGGAGCCTGAACAGCTTCTAACCCCAAACCATCAGACTGATCAATAGTTTACAGGAGCCTGAACAGCTTCTAACCCCAAGCCATCAGACTGATGAATAGTTTACAGGACCATCTGCATTGCCTCTTCACATACGCTCGTTACTGGTTCCCCATGTAGCCAAGATATCGTTACGTGTTATTACTTTTCTCTCTGCATTGTTGGGACGGGCCCGTAAATAAACATTCCACTGTTAGTCTCCACCTGTTGTTTCCTAAGAGACAAATAACATTTGATTTTATGTCTCACCACGTGGCGGTCGTAGGGGTTCCGTGGTGGTCTGGTCGGCACGGTAACATTAACAGGAAGTCGGACCCTTTCGATGATGCTGCGCACCGTGTGGTCAGCTCCCAGCATTCCCTGCTCCAGAGGGGAGCGCGTGCAGAACCGTCCTCGGCAGGCAAAGGGCAGAGAGATGCTCTGATTGGTCCGATGGTTCATACACACCAGACATGGAGTTTTACCTGAAACAGAGAGAAAGAGAGAGAGAGAGCTCAGGGTGTGGTGTGAAACAGAGAGAGAGAGAGCTCAGGGTGTGGTGTGAAACAGAGAGAGAGAAAGAGAGAGAGCTCAGGGTGTGGTGTGAAACAGAGAGAGAGAAAGAGAGAGAGCTCAGGGTGTGGTGTGAAACAGAGAGAGAGAGAGAGAGAGAGAGCTCAGGGTGTGGTGTGAAACAGAGAGAGAGAGAGCTCAGGGTGTGGTGTGAAACAGAGAGAGAGAAAGAGAGAGAGCTCAGGGTGTGGTGTGAAACAGAGAGAGAGAGAGCTCAGGGTGTGGTGTGAAACAGAGAGAGAGAAAGAGAGAGAGCTCAGGGTGTGGTGTGAAACAGAGAGAGAGAAAGAGAGAGAGCTCAGGGTGTGGTGTGAAACAGAGAGAGAGAGAGCTCAGGGTGTGGTGTGAAACAGAGAGAGAGAGAGCTCAGGGTGTGGTGTGAAACAGAGAGAGAAAGAGCTCAGGGTGTGGTGTGAAACAGAGAGAGAGAAAGAGAGAGAGCTCAGGGTGTGGTGTGAAACAGAGAGAGAGAAAGAGAGAGAGCTCAGGGTGTGGTGTGAAACAGAAAGAGAGAAAGAGAGAGAGCTCAGGGTGTGGTGTGAAACAGAGAGAGAGAAAGAGAGAGAGCTCAGGGTGTGGTGTGAAACAGAGAGAGAGAGAGCTCAGGGTGTGGTGTGAAACAGAGAGAGAGAAAGAGAGAGAGCTCAGGGTGTGGTGTGAAACAGAGAGAGAGAAAGAGAGAGAGCTCAGGGTGTGGTGTGAAACAGAGAGAAAGAGAGAGAGAGAGAGCTCAGGGTGTGGTGTGAAACAGAGAGAGAGAGAGAGAGAGAGCTCAGGGTGTGGTGTGAAACAGAGAGAGAGAAAGAGAGAGAGCTCAGGGTGTGGTGTGAAACAGAGAGAGAGAAAGAGAGAGAGCTCAGGGTGTGGTGTGAAACAGAGAGAGAGAGAGCTCAGGGTGTGGTGTGAAACAGAGAGAGAGAGAGCTCAGGGTGTGGTGTGAAACAGAGAGAGAGAGAGCTCAGGGTGTGGTGTGAAACAGAGAGAGAGAAAGAGAGAGAGCTCAGGGTGTGGTGTGAAACAGAGAGAGAGAAAGAGAGAGAGCTCAGGGTGTGGTGTGAAACAGAGAGAGAGAGAGCTCAGGGTGTGGTGTGAAACAGAGAGAGAGAAAGAGAGAGAGCTCAGGGTGTGGTGTGAAACAGAGAGAGAGAGAGCTCAGGGTGTGGTGTGAAACAGAGAGAGAGAAAGAGAGAGAGCTCAGGGTGTGGTGTGAAACAGAGAGAGAGAGAGCTCAGGGTGTGGTGTGAAACAGAGAGAGAGAGAGCTCAGGGTGTGGTGTGAAACAGAGAGAGAGAGAGCTCAGGGTGTGGTGTGAAACAGAGAGAGAGAAAGAGAGAGAGCTCAGGGTGTGGTGTGAAACAGAGAGAGAAAGAGCTCAGGGTGTGGTGTGAAACAGAGAGAGAGAAAGAGAGAGAGCTCAGGGTGTGGTGTGAAACAGAGAGAGAGAGAGCTCAGGGTGTGGTGTGAAACAGAGAGAGAGAGAGCTCAGGGTGTGGTGTGAAACAGAGAGAGAGAGAGCTCAGGGTGTGGTGTGAAACAGAGAGAGAGAGAGCTCAGGGTGTGGTGTGAAACAGAGAGAGAGAAAGAGAGAGAGCTCAGGGTGTGGTGTGAAACAGAGAGAGAGAGAGCTCAGGGTGTGGTGTGAAACAGAGAGAGAGAAAGAGAGAGAGCTCAGGGTGTGGTGTGAAACAGAGAGAGAGAAAGAGAGAGAGCTCAGGGTGTGGTGTGAAACAGAGAGAGAGAGAGCTCAGGGTGTGGTGTGAAACAGAGAGAGAGAGAGCTCAGGGTGTGGTGTGAAACAGAGAGAGAGAGAGCTCAGGGTGTGGTGTGAAACAGAGAGAGAGAGAGCTCAGGGTGTGGTGTGAAACAGAGAGAGAGAAAGCTCAGGGTGTGGTGTGAAACAGAGAGAGAGAAAGAGAGAGAGCTCAGGGTGTGGTGTGAAACAGAGAGAGAGAAAGAGAGAGAGCTCAGGGTGTGGTGTGAAACAGAGAGAGAGAGAGCTCAGGGTGTGGTGTGAAACAGAGAGAAAGAGAGAGAGAGAGAGCTCAGGGTGTGGTGTGAAACAGAGAGAGAGAGAGAGAGAGAGCTCAGGGTGTGGTGTGAAACAGAGAGAGAGAAAGAGAGAGAGAGAGCTCAGGGTGTGGTGTGAAAAAGAGAGAGAGAGAGAGAGAGAGCTCAGGGTGTGGTGTGAAACAGAGAGAGAGAAAGAGAGAGAGCTCAGGGTGTGGTGTGAAACAGAGAGAGAGAAAGAGAGAGAGCTCAGGGTGTGGTGTGAAACAGAGAGAGAGAGAGCTCAGGGTGTGGTGTGAAACAGAGAGAGAGAGAGCTCAGGGTGTGGTGTGAAACAGAGAGAGAGAGAGCTCAGGGTGTGGTGTGAAACAGAGAGAGAGAAAGAGAGAGAGCTCAGGGTGTGGTGTGAAACAGAGAGAGAGAAAGAGAGAGAGCTCAGGGTGTGGTGTGAAACAGAGAGAGAGAGAGCTCAGGGTGTGGTGTGAAACAGAGAGAGAGAGAGCTCAGGGTGTGGTGTGAAACAGAGAGAGAGAAAGAGAGAGAGCTCAGGGTGTGGTGTGAAACAGAGAGAGAGAAAGAGAGAGAGCTCAGGGTGTGGTGTGAAACAGAGAGAGAGAAAGAGAGAGAGCTTAGGGTGTGGTGTGAAACAGAGAGAGAGAGAGCTCAGGGTGTGGTGTGAAACAGAGAGAGAGAGAGCTCAGGGTGTGGTGTGAAACAGAGAGAGAGAGAGCTCAGGGTGTGGTGTGAAACAGAGAGAGAGAGAGCTCAGGGTGTGGTGTGAAACAGAGAGAGAGAAAGAGAGAGAGCTCAGGGTGTGGTGTGAAACAGAGAGAGAGAGAGCTCAGGGTGTGGTGTGAAACAGAGAGAGAGAAAGAGAGAGAGCTCAGGGTGTGGTGTGAAACAGAGAGAGAGAGAGCTCAGGGTGTGGTGTGAAACAGAGAGAGAGAGAGCTCAGGGTGTGGTGTGAAACAGAGAGAGAGAGAGCTCAGGGTGTGGTGTGAAACAGAGAGAGAGAGAGCTCAGGGTGTGGTGTGAAACAGAGAGAGAGAAAGAGAGAGAGCTCAGGGTGTGGTGTGAAACAGAGAGAGAGAGAGCTCAGGGTGTGGTGTGAAACAGAGAGAGAGAAAGAGAGAGAGCTCAGGGTGTGGTGTGAAACAGAGAGAGAGAGAGCTCAGGGTGTGGTGTGAAACAGAGAGAGAGAGAGCTCAGGGTGTGGTGTGAAACAGAGAGAGAGAAAGAGAGAGAGCTCAGGGTGTGGTGTGAAACAGAGAGAGAGAAAGAGAGAGAGCTCAGGGTGTGGTGTGAAACAGAGAGAGAGAGAGCTCAGGGTGTGGTGTGAAACAGAGAGAGAGAGAGCTCAGGGTGTGGTGTGAAACAGAGAGAGAGAGAGCTCAGGGTGTGGTGTGAAACAGAGAGAGAGAGAGCTCAGGGTGTGGTGTGAAACAGAGAGAGAGAGAGCTCAGGGTGTGGTGTGAAACAGAGAGAGAGAAAGAGAGAGAGCTCAGGGTGTGGTGTGAAACAGAGAGAGAGAAAGAGAGAGAGCTCAGGGTGTGGTGTGAAACAGAGAGAGAGAGAGCTCAGGGTGTGGTGTGAAACAGAGAGAGAGAGAGCTCAGGGTGTGGTGTGAAACAGAGAGAGAGAGAGCTCAGGGTGTGGTGTGAAACAGAGAGAGAGAGAGCTCAGGGTGTGGTGTGAAACAGAGAGAGAGAAAGAGAGAGAGCTCAGGGTGTGGTGTGAAACAGAGAGAGAGAAAGAGAGAGAGCTCAGGGTGTGGTGTGAAACAGAGAGAGAGAGAGCTCAGGGTGTGGTGTGAAACAGAGAGAGAGAAAGAGAGAGAGCTCAGGGTGTGGTGTGAAACAGAGAGAGAGAGAGCTCAGGGTGTGGTGTGAAACAGAGAGAGAGAAAGAGAGAGAGCTCAGGGTGTGGTGTGAAACAGAGAGAGAGAGAGCTCAGGGTGTGGTGTGAAACAGAGAGAGAGAAAGAGAGAGAGCTCAGGGTGTGGTGTGAAACAGAGAGAGAGAGAGCTCAGGGTGTGGTGTGAAACAGAGAGAGAGAGAGCTCAGGGTGTGGTGTGAAACAGAGAGAGAGAGAGCTCAGGGTGTGGTGTGAAACAGAGAGAGAGAGAGCTCAGGGTGTGGTGTGAAACAGAGAGAGAGAGAGCTCAGGGTGTGGTGTGAAACAGAGAGAGAGAGAGCTCAGGGTGTGGTGTGAAACAGAGAGAGAGAAAGAGAGAGAGCTCAGGGTGTGGTGTGAAACAGAGAGAGAGAGAGCTCAGGGTGTGGTGTGAAACAGAGAGAGAGAAAGAGAGAGAGCTCAGGGTGTGGTGTGAAACAGAGAGAGAGAGAGCTCAGGGTGTGGTGTGAAACAGAGAGAGAGAAAGAGAGAGAGCTCAGGGTGTGGTGTGAAACAGAGAGAGAGAGAGCTCAGGGTGTGGTGTGAAACAGAGAGAGAGAGAGCTCAGGGTGTGGTGTGAAACAGAGAGAGAGAGAGCTCAGGGTGTGGTGTGAAACAGAGAGAGAAAGAGCTCAGGGTGTGGTGTGAAACAGAGAGAGAGAAAGAGAGAGAGCTCAGGGTGTGGTGTGAAACAGAGAGAGAGAAAGAGAGAGAGCTCAGGGTGTGGTGTGAAACAGAGAGAGAGAGAGCTCAGGGTGTGGTGTGAAACAGAGAGAGAGAGAGAGAGAGAGCTCAGGGTGTGGTGTGAAACAGAGAGAGAGAGAGCTCAGGGTGTGGTGTGTGGTGTGTATGGTGTGGTGTGTATGGTGTGGGGTGTATGGTGTGGTGTGTGTGGTGTGTATGGTGTGGTGTGTATGGTGTGGTGTGTATGGTGTGGTGTGTATGGGTGGTGTGTGAAACAGAGAGAGCTTAGGGTGTGGTGTGTATGGTATGGTGTGTATGGTGTGGTGTGTGTGGTGTGGTGTGTATGGTATGGGGTGTATGGTGTGGTGTGTGTGGTGTGGTGTGTATGGTGTGGGGTGTATGGTGTGGTGTGTGTGGTGTGTATGGTGTGGTGTGTATGGTGTGGTGTGTATGGTGTGGTGTGTATGGTGTGGTGTGTGTGGTGTGTATGGTGTGGTGTGTATGGTGTGGTGTGTATGGTGTGGTGTGTATGGGTGGTGTGTGAAACAGAGAGAGCTTAGGGTGTGGTGTGGTGTGTATGGTATGGTGTGTATGGTGTGGTGTGTGTGGTGTGGTGTGGTGTGTATGGTATGGTGTGTATGGTGTGGTGTGTGTGGTGTGGTGTGTATGGTGTGGGGTGTATGGTGTGGTGTGTATGGTGTGGTGTGTGTGGTGTGTATGGTGCGTGTGGTGTGGTGTGTATGGTGTGGTGTGTATGGTGTGGTGTGTATGGTGTGGGGTGTATGGTGTGGGGTGTATGGTGTGGGGTGTATGGTGTGGGGTGTATGGTGTGGGGTGTATGGTGTGGGGTGTATGGTGTGGTGTGTGTGGTGTGTATGGTGCGTGTGGTGTGGTGTGTATGGTGTGGTGTGTATGGTGTGGGGTGTATGGTGTGGTGTGTATGGTGTGGGGTGTATGGTGTGGGGTGTATGGTGTGGTGTGTATGGTGTGTGTGGTGTGGTGTGTATGGTGTGGTGTGTATGGTGTGGTGTGTATGGTGTGTATGGTGTGGTGTGTATGGTGTGTGTGGTGTGGTGTGTATGGTGTGTATGGTGTGTGTGGTGTGTATGGTGTGTGTGGTGTGGTGTGTATGGTGTGGTGTGTATGGTGTGGTGTGTATGGTGTGGTGTGTATGGTGTGGTGTGTATGGTGTGGTGTGTATGGTGTGTATGGTGTGGTGTGTATGGTGTGTATGGTGTGGTGTGTATGGTGTGGTGTGTATGGTGTGGTGTGTATGGTGTGTGTGGTGTGTATGGTGTGTATGGTGTGTATGGTGTGTATGGTGTGTGTGGTGTGTATGGTGTGGTGTGGTGTGGTGTGTATGGTGTGGTGTGTGTGGTGTGGTATGTATGGTGTGTGTGGTGTGGTATGTGTGGTGTGTATGGTGCGTGTGGTGTGGTGTGTATGGTGTGGTGTGTATGGTGTGGTGTGTATGGTGTGGGGTGTATGGTGTGGGGTGTATGGTGTGGGGTGTATGGTGTGGGGTGTATGGTGTGGGGTGTATGGTGTGGGGTGTATGGTGTGGTGTGTGTGGTGTGTATGGTGCGTGTGGTGTGGTGTGTATGGTGTGGTGTGTATGGTGTGGGGTGTATGGTGTGGTGTGTATGGTGTGGGGTGTATGGTGTGGGGTGTATGGTGTGGTGTGTATGGTGTGTGTGGTGTGGTGTGTATGGTGTGGTGTGTATGGTGTGGTGTGTATGGTGTGTATGGTGTGGTGTGTATGGTGTGTGTGGTGTGGTGTGTATGGTGTGTATGGTGTGTGTGGTGTGTATGGTGTGTGTGGTGTGGTGTGTATGGTGTGGTGTGTATGGTGTGGTGTGTATGGTGTGGTGTGTATGGTGTGGTGTGTATGGTGTGGTGTGTATGGTGTGGTGTGTATGGTGTGTATGGTGTGGTGTGTATGGTGTGTATGGTGTGGTGTGTATGGTGTGGTGTGTATGGTGTGGTGTGTATGGTGTGTGTGGTGTGTATGGTGTGTATGGTGTGTATGGTGTGTATGGTGTGTGTGGTGTGTATGGTGTGGTGTGGTGTGGTGTGTATGGTGTGGTGTGTGTGGTGTGGTATGTATGGTGTGTGTGGTGTGGTATGTATGGTGTGGTGTGTATGGTGTGGTGTGTGTGGTGTGGTGTGTATGGTGTGTGTGGTGTGTATGGTGTGTGTGGTGTGTATGGTGTGGTGTGGTGTGTATGGTGTGGTGTGGTGTGTATGGTGTGGTGTGTGTGGTGTGGTGTGTGTGGTGTGGTGTGTGTGGTGTGGTGTGTGTGGTGTGGTATGTATGGTGTGGTGTGTATGGTGTGGTGTGTGTGGTGTGGTATGTATGGTGTGTGTGGTGTGGTGTGTATGGTGTGGTGTGTATGGTGTGGTGTGTATGGTGTGGTGTGGTGTGTGTGGTGTGTATGGTGTGTGTGGTGTGTATGGTGTGGTGTGTATGGTGTGGTGTGTATGGTGTGGGGTGTATGGTGTGGTGTGTATGGTGTGGTGTGTGGGGTGTGGTGTGTGTGGTGTGGTGTGTGTGGTGTGGTGTGGTGTGTGTGGTGTGGTGTGTGTGGTGTGGTGTGTATGGTGTGGTGTGTATGGTGTGGTGTGGTATGTATGGTGTAGTGTGTATGGTGTGGTGTGTATGGTGTGGTGTGTATGGTGTGGTGTGGTATGTATGGTGTGTGTGGTGTGGTGTGTATGGTGTGGTGTGTATGGTGTGGTGTGTATGGTGTGGTGTGGTGTGTGTGGTGTGTGTGGTGTGTATGGTGTGGTATGTATGGTGTGGTGTGTATGGTGTGGTGTGGTGTGTATGGTGTGGTGTGTATGGTGTGGTGTGTGTGGTGTGGTGTGTGGGGTGTGGTGTGTGGGGTGTGGTGTGTGTGGTGTGGTGTGTGTGGTGTGGTGTGTGTGGTGTGGTGTGTATGGTGTGTATGGTGTGTATGGTGTGGTGTGGTGTGTATGGTGTGGTGTGGTGTGTGTGGTGTGGTGTGTGTGGTGTGTGTGGTGTGGTGTGTATGGTGTGGTGTGTATGGTGTGGTGTGTGTGGTGTGTATGGTATGGTGTGGTGTGTGTGGTGTGGTGTGTATGGTATGTGTGGTGTGGTGTGTGTGGTGTGGTGTGTGTGGTGTGGTGTGTGTGGTGTGGTGTGTATGGTGTGTATGGTGAAGTGTGGTGTGTATGGTGTGTGTGGTGTGTATGGTATGGTGTGGTGTGTGTGGTGTGGTGTGTATGGTATGTGTGGTGTGGTGTGTATGGTATGTGTGGTGTGGTGTGTATGGTATGTGTGGTGTGGTGTGTATGGTGTGGTGTGGTGTGGTGTGTATGGTGTGGTGTGGTGTGGTGTGTATGGTATGGTGTGGTGTGTGTGGTGTGTGTGGTATAGTGTGTATGGTGTGTGTGGTGTGTGTGGTGTGTGTGGTATGGTGTGTATGGTGTGGTGTGTATGGTGTGTGTGGTGTGTATGGTGTGTATGGTGTGTATGGTGTGTATGGTGTGTGTGGTGTGTATGGTGTGGTGTGGTGTGGTGTGTATGGGGTGGTGTGTGTGGTGTGATATGTATGGTGTGTGTGGTGTGGTATGTATGGTGTGGTGTGTATGGTGTGGTGTGTGTGGTGTGGTGTGTATGGTGTGTGTGGTGTGTATGGTGTGTGTGGTGTGTATGGTGTGGTGTGGTGTGTATGGTGTGGTGTGTATGGTGTGGTGTGTATGGTGTGGTGTGTGTGGTGTGGTGTGTGTGGTGTGGTGTGTGTGGTGTGGTATGTATGGTGTGGTGTGTATGGTGTGGTGTGTGTGGTGTGGTATGTATGGTGTGTGTGGTGTGGTGTGTATGGTGTGGTGTGTATGGTGTGGTGTGTATGGTGTGGTGTGTGTGGTGTGTATGGTGTGTGTGGTGTGTATGGTGTGGTGTGTATGGTGTGGTGTGTATGGTGTGGGGTGTATGGTGTGGTGTGTATGGTGTGGTGTGTGGGGTGTGGTGTGTGTGGTGTGGTGTGTGTGGTGTGGTGTGTGTGGTGTGGTGTGTGGTGTATGGTGTGGTGTGTATGGTGTGGTGTGGTGTGTATGGTGTGGTGTGTATGGTGTGGTGTGTATGGTGTGGTATGTATGGTGTGTGTGGTGTGGTGTGTATGGTGTGGTGTGTATGGTGTGGTGTGGTGTGTGTGGTGTGTATGGTGTGTGTGGTGTGTATGGTGTGGTATGTATGGTGTGGTGTGTATGGTGTGGTGTGGTGTGTATGGTGTGGTGTGTATGGTGTGGTGTGTGTGGTGTGGTGTGTGGGGTGTGGTGTGTGTGGTGTGGTGTGTGTGGTGTGGTGTGGTGTGTATGGTGTGTATGGTGTGTATGGTGTGGTGTGTATGGTGTGGTGTGGTGTGTGTGGTGTGGTGTGTATGGTGTGTGTGGTGTGGTGTGTATGGTGTGGTGTGTATGGTGTGGTGTGTGTGGTGTGTATGGTATGGTGTGGTGTGTGTGGTGTGGTGTGTATGGTATGTGTGGTGTGGTGTGTGTGGTGTGGTGTGTGTGGTGTGGTGTGTGTGGTGTGGTGTGTGTGGTGTGTATGGTGAAGTGTGGTGTGTATGGTGTGTGTGGTGTGTATGGTATGGTGTGGTGTGTGTGGTGTGGTGTGTATGGTATGTGTGGTGTGGTGTGTATGGTATGTGTGGTGTGGTGTGTATGGTATGTGTGGTGTGGTGTGTATGGTATGTGTGGTGTGGTGTGTATGGTGTGGTGTGGTGTGTGTGGTGTGGTGTGTATGGTATGGTGTGGTGTGTGTGGTGTGGTGTGTATGGTATGTGTGGTGTGGTGTGTATGGTATGTGTGGTGTGGTGTGTATGGTATGTGTGGTGTGGTGTGTATGGTATGTGTGGTGTGGTGTGTATGGTATGGTGTGGTGTGTGTGGTGTGGTGTGTATGGTATGTGTGGTGTGGTGTGTATGGTGTGGTGTGGTGTGTATGGTATGGTGTGGTGTGTGAAACAGAGAGAGAGAGCTCAGGGTGTGGGTCTTACTGCGGGGGGTCTTCCCCAGGCGTCTCAGGAGCGCGCTCAGTCCAGTCTTCTCCGTGGTGGGCGTGGCTGTGAGAAACTCGGCCTTTCCCGTGAGTGACAGCTCATCACCAGGCTGCAACACCACACTGTACGACTCACAGTCCTCACTGAACTCCCCTGACAGAACCTAAACAAACAGAGAGCTGTGATGTAAATACCCAGCGTACAGCTGAAATACCCAGCGTACAGCTGAAATACCCAGCGTACAGCTGAAATACACAGCGTACAGCTGAAATACCCAGCGTACAGCTGAAATACCCAGCGTACAGCTGAAATACCCAGCGTACAGCTGAAATACCCAGCGTACAGCTGAAATACCCAGCGTACAGCTGAAATACCCAGCGTACAGCTGAAATACACAGCGTACAGCTGAAATACCCAGCGTACAGCTGAAATACCCAGCGTACAGCTGGCTGAAGCACCTTCAGCTAACCCCTGACCTTGACAGTGAAGCTGATAGTTTCCATGGCGAAGACGCGGTCAGGGAACGTTCCGGCCACTTCCTCCACCGAGGAGAAATACTGGATGGGGTCCCTAACATCTCGGTCTTCATCTATCAGACGGAACCGACCTGCACACAGACAGGGAGAAACATGGTTCATTTAGTACAATATTTCAACAACTAAAAGCATTGTATTTGGGACAAATCATTCACTACACCTCAACTAAATCTTGTAATAAATAATGTGGAAGTTGAGCAAGTTGAGGTGACTAAACTGCTTGGAGTTACCCTGGACTGTAAACTGTCATGGTCAAAACATATTGATGCAGTAGTAGCTAAGATGGGGAGAAGTCTGTCCATAATAAAGCGATGCTCTAACTTCTTAACAGCACTATCAACAAGGCAGGTCCTACAGGCCCTAGTTTCTACCTTCTTAACAGCACTATCAACAAGGCAGGTCCTACAGGCCCTAGTTTCTACCTTCTTAACAACACTATCAACAAGGCAGGTCCTACAGGCCCTAGTTTCTACCTTCTTAACAACACTATCAACAAGGCAGGTCCTACAGGCCCTAGTTTCTACCTTCTTAACAACACTATCAACAAGGCAGGTCCTACAGGCCCTAGTTTCTACCTTCTTAACAACACTATCAACAAGGCAGGTCCTACAGACCCTAGTTTCTACCTTCTTAACAACACTATCAACAAGGCAGGTCCTACAGGCCCTAGTTCCTACCTTCTTAACAGCACTATCAACAAGGCAGGTCCTACAGGCCCTGGTTTCTACCTTCTTAACAGCACTATCAACAAGGCAGGTCCTACAGGCCCTAGTTTCTACCTTCTTAACAACACTATCAACAAGGCAGGTCCTACAGGCCCTAGTTTCTACCTTCTTAACAACACTATCAACAAGGCAGGTCCTACAGGCCCTAGTTTCTACCTTCTTAACAACACTATCAACAAGGCAGGTCCTACAGGCCCTAGTTTCTACCTTAACAACACTATCAACAAGGCAGGTCCTACAGGCCCTAGTTTCTACCTTCTTAACAGCACTATCAACAAGGCAGGTCCTACAGGCCCTAGTTTCAACCTTCTTAACAACACTATCAACAAGGCAGGTCATAAAGGCCCTAGTTTCTACCTTCTTAACAACACTATCAACAAGGCAGGTCCTACAGGCCCTAGTTTCTACCTTCTTAACAACACTATCAACAAGGCAGGTCCTACAGGCCCTAGTTTCTACCTTCTTAACAGCACTATCAACAAGGCAGGTCATAAAGGCCCTAGTTTCTACCTTCTTAACAAAACTATCAACAAGGCAGGTCCTACAGGCCCTAGTTTCTACCTTAACAACACTATCAACAAGGCAGGTCCTACAGGCCCTAGTTTCTACCTTCTTAACAGCACTATCAACAAGGCAGGTCCTACAGGCCCTAGTTTCTACCTTAACAACACTATCAACAAGGCAGGTCCTACAGGCCCTAGTTTCTAACTTCTTAACAGCACTATCAACAAGGCAGGTCCTACAGGCCCTAGTTTCTACCTTAACAACACTATCAACAAGGCAGGTCCTACAGGCCCTAGTTTCTACCTTCTTAACAGCACTATCAAAAAGGCAGGTCCTACAGGCCCTAGTTTCTACCTTCTTAACAACACTATCAACAACGCAGGTCCTACAGGCCCTAGTTACTACCTTCTTAACAACACTATCAACAAGGCAGGTCCTACAGGCCCTAGTTACTACCTTCTTAACAACACTATCAACAAGGCAGGTCCTACAGGCCCTGGTTTCTACCTTCTTAACAACACTATCAACAAGACAGGTCCTACAGGCCCTAGTTTCTACCTTCTTAACAACACTATCAACAAGGCAGGTCCTATAGGCCCTAGTTTCTACCTTCTTAACAACAATATCAACAAGGCAGGTCCTACAGGCCCTAGTTTCTACCTTCTTAACAACACTATCAACAAGGCAGGTCCTACAGGCTCTAGTTTCTACCTTCTTAACAGCACTATCAACAAGGCAGGTCCTACAGGCCCTAGTTTCTACCTTCTTAACAGCACTATCAACAAGGCAGGTCCTACAGGCCCTAGTTTCTACCTTCTTAACAACACTATCAACAAGGCAGGTCCTACAGGCCCTAGTTTCTACCTTCTTAACAACACTATCAACAAGGCAGGTCCTACAGGCCCTAGTTTCTACCTTCTTAACAGCACTATCAACAAGGCAGGTCCTACAGGCCCTAGTTTCTACCTTCTTAAGAACACTATCAACAAGGCAGGTCCTACAGGCCCTAGTTTCTACCTTCTTAACAACACTATCAACAAGGCATGTCCTACAGGCCCTAGTTTCTACCTTCTTAACAAAACTATCAACAAGGCAGGTCCTACAGGCCCTAGTTTCTACCTTAACAACACTATCAACAAGGCAGGTCCTACAGGCCCTAGTTTCTACCTTCTTAACAGCACTATCAACAAGGCAGGTCCTACAGGCCCTAGTTTCTACCTTAACAACACTATCAACAAGGCAGGTCCTACAGGCCCTAGTTTCTAACTTCTTAACAGCACTATCAACAAGGCAGGTCCTACAGGCCCTAGTTTCTACCTTAACAACACTATCAACAAGGCAGGTCCTACAGGCCCTAGTTTCTACCTTCTTAACAGCACTATCAAAAAGGCAGGTCCTACAGGCCCTAGTTTCTACCTTCTTAACAACACTATCAACAACGCAGGTCCTACAGGCCCTAGTTACTACCTTCTTAACAACACTATCAACAAGGCAGGTCCTACAGGCCCTAGTTACTACCTTCTTAACAACACTATCAACAAGGCAGGTCCTACAGGCCCTGGTTTCTACCTTCTTAACAACACTATCAACAAGACAGGTCCTACAGGCCCTAGTTTCTACCTTCTTAACAACACTATCAACAAGGCAGGTCCTATAGGCCCTAGTTTCTACCTTCTTAACAACAATATCAACAAGGCAGGTCCTACAGGCCCTAGTTTCTACCTTCTTAACAACACTATCAACAAGGCAGGTCCTACAGGCTCTAGTTTCTACCTTCTTAACAGCACTATCAACAAGGCAGGTCCTACAGGCCCTAGTTTCTACCTTCTTAACAGCACTATCAACAAGGCAGGTCCTACAGGCCCTAGTTTCTACCTTCTTAACAACACTATCAACAAGGCAGGTCCTACAGGCTCTAGTTTCTACCTTCTTAACAGCACTATCAACAAGGCAGGTCCTACAGGCCCTAGTTTCTACCTTCTTAACAGCACTATCAACAAGGCAGGTCCTACAGGCCCTAGTTTCTACCTTCTTAACAGCACTATCAACAAGGCAGGTCCTACAGGCCCTAGTTTCTACCTTCTTAACAACACTATCAACAAGGCAGGTCCTACAGGCTCTAGTTTCTACCTTCTTAACAGCACTATCAACAAGGCAGGTCCTACAGGCCCTAGTTTCTACCTTCTTAACAGCACTATCAACAAGGCAGGTCCTACAGGCCCTAGTTTCTACCTTCTTAACAACACTATCAACAAGGCAGGTCCTACAGGCCCTAGTTTCTACCTTCTTAACAACACTATCAACAAGGCAGGTCCTACAGGCCCTAGTTTCTACCTTCTTAACAACACTATCAACAAGGCAGGTCCTACAGGCCCTAGTTTCTACCTTCTTAACAACACTATCAACAAGGCAGGTCCTACAGGCCCTAGTTTCTACCTTCTTAACAACACTATCAACAAGGCAGGTCCTACAGGCCCTAGTTTCTACCTTCTTAACAAAACTATCAACAAGGCAGGTCCTACAGGCCCTAGTTTCTACCTTCTTAACAACATTATCAACAAGGCATGTCCTACAGGCCCTGGTTTCTACCTTCTTAACAACACTATCAACAAGGCAGGTCCTACAGGCCCTAGTTTCTACCTTAACAACACTATCAACAAGGCAGGTCCTACAGGCCCTAGTTTCTACCTTAACAACACTATCAACAAGGCAGGTCCTACAGGCCCTAGTTTCTACCTTCTTAACAGCACTATCAACAAGGCAGGTCCTACAGGCCCTAGTTTCTACCTTCTTAACAACACTATCAACAAGGCAGGTCCTACAGGCCCTAGTTTCTACCTTCTTAACAACACTGTCAACAAGGCAGGTCCTACAGGCCCTAGTTTCTACCTTCTTAACAACACTATCAACAAGGCAGGTCCTACAGGCCCTAGTTTCTAACTTCTTAACAGCACTATCAACAAGGCAGGTCCTACAGGCCCTAGTTTCTACCTTAACAACACAATCAACAAGGCAGGTCCTACAGGCCCTAGTTTCTACCTTCTTAACAGCACTATCAACAAGGCAGGTCCTACAGGCCCTAGTTTCTACCTTAACAACACTATCAACAAGGCAGGTCCTACAGGCCCTAGTTTCTACCTTCTTAACAGCACTATCAACAAGGCAGGTCCTACAGGCCCTAGTTTCTACCTTAACAACACTATCAACAAGGCAGGTCCTACAGGCCCTAGTTTCTACCTTCTTAACAGCACTATCAAAAAGGCAGGTCCTACAGGCCCTAGTTTCTACCTTCTTAACAACACTATCAACAAGGCAGGTCCTACAGGCCCTAGTTACTACCTTCTTAACAACACTATCAACAAGGCAGGTCCTACAGGCCCTAGTTACTACCTTCTTAACAACACTATCAACAAGGCAGGTCCTACAGGCCCTGGTTTCTACCTTCTTAACAACACTATCAACAAGACAGGTCCTACAGGCCCTAGTTTCTACCTTCTTAACAACACTATCAACAAGGCAGGTCCTATAGGCCCTAGTTTCTACCTTCTTAACAACAATATCAACAAGGCAGGTCCTACAGGCCCTAGTTTCTACCTTCTTAACAACACTATCAACAAGGCAGGTCCTACAGGCTCTAGTTTCTACCTTCTTAACAGCACTATCAACAAGGCAGGTCCTACAGGCCCTAGTTTCTACCTTCTTAACAGCACTATCAACAAGGCAGGTCCTACAGGCCCTAGTTTCTACCTTCTTAACAACACTATCAACAAGGCAGGTCCTACAGGCCCTAGTTTCTACCTTCTTAACAACACTATCAACAAGGCAGGTCCTAAAGGCCCTAGTTTCTACCTTCTTAACAACACTATCAACAAGGCAGGTCCTACAGGCCCTAGTTTCTACCTTCTTAACAACACTATCAACAAGGCAGGTCCTACAGGCCCTAGTTTCTACCTTCTTAACAAAACTATCAACAAGGCAGGTCCTACAGGCCCTAGTTTCTACCTTCTTAACAACACTATCAACAAGGCATGTCCTACAGGCCCTGGTTTCTACCTTCTTAACAACACTATCAACAAGGCAGGTCCTACAGGCCCTAGTTTCTACCTTAACAACACTATCAACAAGGCAGGTCCTACAGGCCCTAGTTTCTAACTTCTTAACAGCACTATCAACAAGGCAGGTCCTACAGGCCCTAGTTTCTACCTTAACAACACTATCAACAAGGCAGGTCCTACAGGCCCTAGTTTCTACCTTCTTAACAGCACTATCAACAAGGCAGGTCCTACAGGCCCTAGTTTCTACCTTAACAACACTATCAACAAGGCAGGTCCCACAGGCCCTAGTTTCTACCTTCTTAACAGCACTATCAAAAAGGCAGGTCCTACAGGCCCTAGTTTCTACCTTAACAACACTATCAACAAGGCAGGTCCTACAGGCCCTAGTTTCTAACTTCTTAACAGCACTATCAACAAGGCAGGTCCTACAGGCCCTAGTTTCTACCTTAACAACACTATCAACAAGGCAGGTCCTACAGGCCCTAGTTTCTACCTTCTTAACAGCACTATCAACAAGGCAGGTCCTACAGGCCCTAGTTTCTACCTTAACAACACTATCAACAAGGCAGGTCCTACAGGCCCTAGTTTCTACCTTCTTAACAGCACTATCAAAAAGGCAGGTCCTACAGGCCCTAGTTTCTACCTTCTTAACAACACTATCAACAAGGCAGGTCCTACAGGCCCTAGTTACTACCTTCTTAACAACACTATCAACAAGGCAGGTCCTACAGGCCCTAGTTACTACCTTCTTAACAACACTATCAACAAGGCAGGTCCTACAGGCCCTGGTTTCTACCTTCTTAACAACACTATCAACAAGACAGGTCCTACAGGCCCTAGTTTCTACCTTCTTAACAACACTATCAACAAGGCAGGTCCTATAGGCCCTAGTTTCTACCTTCTTAACAACAATATCAACAAGGCAGGTCCTACAGGCCCTAGTCTCTACCTTCTTAACAACACTATCAACAAGGCAGGTCCTACAGGCTCTAGTTTCTACCTTCTTAACAGCACTATCAACAAGGCAGGTCCTACAGGCCCTAGTTTCTACCTTCTTAACAGCACTATCAACAAGGCAGGTCCTACAGGCCCTAGTTTCTACCTTCTTAACAACACTATTATTAAGGCAGGTCCTACAGGCCCTAGTTTCTACCTTCTTAACAACACTATCAACAAGGCAGGTCCTACAGGCCCTAGTTTCTACCTTCTTAACAAAACTATTATTAAGGCAGGTCCTACAGGCCCTAGTTTCTACCTTCTTAACAACACTATCAACAAGGCAGGTCCTACAGGCCCTAGTTACTACCTTCTTAACAACACTATCAACAAGGCAGGTCCTACAGGCCCTAGTTACTACCTTCTTAACAACACTATCAACAAGGCAGGTCCTACAGGCCCTAGTTACTACCTTCTTAACAACACTATCAACAAGGCAGGTCCTACAGGCCCTGGTTTCTACCTTCTTAACAACACTATCAACAAGACAGGTCCTACAGGCCCTAGTTTCTACCTTCTTAACAACACTATCAACAAGGCAGGTCCTATAGGCCCTAGTTTCTACCTTCTTAACAACAATATCAACAAGGCAGGTCCTACAGGCCCTAGTCTCTACCTTCTTAACAACACTATCAACAAGGCAGGTCCTACAGGCCCTAGTTTCTACCTTCTTAACAGCACTATCAACAAGGCAGGTCCTACAGGCCCTAGTTTCTACCTTCTTAACAACACTATTATTAAGGCAGGTCCTACAGGCCCTAGTTTCTACCTTCTTAACAACACTATCAACAAGGCAGGTCCTACAGGCCCTAGTTTCTACCTTCTTAACAAAACTATCAACAAGGCAGGTCCTACAGGCCCTAGTTTCTACCTTCTTAACAACACTATCAACAAGGTAGGTCCTACAGGCCCTAGTTTCTACCTTCTTAACAACACTATCAACAAGGCATGTCCTACAGGCCCTGGTTTCTACCTTCTTAACAACACTATCAACAAGGCAGGTCCTACAGGCCCTAGTTTCTACCTTCTTAACAACACTATCAACAAGGCAGGTCCTACAGGCCCTAGTTTCTACCTTCTTAACAACACTATCTACAAGGCAGGTCCTACAGGCCCTAGTTTCTACCTTCTTAACAACACTATCAACAAGGCAGGTCCTACAGACCCTAGTTTCTACCTTCTTAACAACACTATCAACAAGGCAGGTCATACAGGCCCTGGTTTCTACCTTCTTAACAACACTATCAACAAGGCAGGTCCTACAGGCCCTAGTTTCTACCTTAACAACACTATCAACAAGGCAGGTCCTACAGGCCCTAGTTTCTACCTTCTTAACAGCACTATCAAAAAGGCAGGTCCTACAGGCCCTAGTTTCTACCTTCTTAACAACACTATCAACAAGGCAGGTCCTACAGGCCCTAGTTACTACCTTCTTAACAACACTATCAACAAGGCAGGTCCTACAGGCCCTAGTTACTACCTTCTTAACAACACTATCAACAAGGCAGGTCCTACAGGCCCTGGTTTCTACCTTCTTAACAACACTATCAACAAGACAGGTCCTACAGGCCCTAGTTTCTACCTTCTTAACAACACTATCAACAAGGCAGGTCCTATAGGCCCTAGTTTCTACCTTCTTAACAACAATATCAACAAGGCAGGTCCTACAGGCCCTAGTTTCTACCTTCTTAACAACACTATCAACAAGGCAGGTCCTACAGGCTCTAGTTTCTACCTTCTTAACAGCACTATCAACAAGGCAGGTCCTACAGGCCCTAGTTTCTACCTTCTTAACAGCACTATCAACAAGGCAGGTCCTACAGGCCCTAGTTTCTACCTTCTTAACAACACTATCAACAAGGCAGGTCCTACAGGCCCTAGTTTCTACCTTCTTAACAACACTATCAACAAGGCAGGTCCTAAAGGCCCTAGTTTCTACCTTCTTAACAACACTATCAACAAGGCAGGTCCTACAGGCCCTAGTTTCTACCTTCTTAACAACACTATCAACAAGGCAGGTCCTACAGGCCCTAGTTTCTACCTTCTTAACAAAACTATCAACAAGGCAGGTCCTACAGGCCCTAGTTTCTACCTTCTTAACAACACTATCAACAAGGCATGTCCTACAGGCCCTGGTTTCTACCTTCTTAACAACACTATCAACAAGGCAGGTCCTACAGGCCCTAGTTTCTACCTTAACAACACTATCAACAAGGCAGGTCCTACAGGCCCTAGTTTCTAACTTCTTAACAGCACTATCAACAAGGCAGGTCCTACAGGCCCTAGTTTCTACCTTAACAACACTATCAACAAGGCAGGTCCTACAGGCCCTAGTTTCTACCTTCTTAACAGCACTATCAACAAGGCAGGTCCTACAGGCCCTAGTTTCTACCTTAACAGCACTATCAACAAGGCAGGTCCCACAGGCCCTAGTTTCTACCTTCTTAACAGCACTATCAAAAAGGCAGGTCCTACAGGCCCTAGTTTCTACCTTAACAACACTATCAACAAGGCAGGTCCTACAGGCCCTAGTTTCTACCTTCTTAACAGCACTATCAACAAGGCAGGTCCTACAGGCCCTAGTTTCTACCTTAACAACACTATCAACAAGGCAGGTCCTACAGGCCCTAGTTTCTACCTTCTTAACAGCACTATCAACAAGGCAGGTCCTACAGGCCCTAGTTTCTACCTTAACAACACTATCAACAAGGCAGGTCCTACAGGCCCTAGTTTCTACCTTCTTAACAGCACTATCAAAAAGGCAGGTCCTACAGGCCCTAGTTTCTACCTTCTTAACAACACTATCAACAAGGCAGGTCCTACAGGCCCTAGTTTCTACCTTCTTAACAACACTATCAACAAGGCATGTCCTACAGGCCCTAGTTTCTACCTTCTTAACAACAATATCAACAAGGCAGGTCCTACAGGCTCTAGTTTCTACCTTCTTAACAGCACTATCAACAAGGCAGGTCCTACAGGCCCTAGTTTCTACCTTCTTAACAGCACTATCAACAAGGCAGGTCCTACAGGCCCTAGTTTCTACCTTCTTAACAACACTATTATTAAGGCAGGTCCTACAGGCCCTAGTTTCTACCTTCTTAACAACACTATCAACAAGGCAGGTCCTACAGGCCCTAGTTTCTACCTTCTTAACAAAACTATCAACAAGGCAGGTCCTACAGGCCCTAGTTTCTACCTTCTTAACAACACTATCAACAAGGCATGTCCTACAGGCCCTGGTTTCTACCTTCTTAACAACACTATCAACAAGGCAGGTCCTACAGGCCCTAGTTTCTACCTTAACAACACTATCAACAAGGCAGGTCCTACAGGCCCTAGTTTCTAACTTCTTAACAGCACTATCAACAAGGCAGGTCCTACAGGCCCTAGTTTCTACCTTAACAACACTATCAACAAGGCAGGTCCTACAGGCCCTAGTTTCTACCTTCTTAACAGCACTATCAACAAGGCAGGTCCTACAGGCCCTAGTTTCTACCTTAACAACACTATCAACAAGGCAGGTCCCACAGGCCCTAGTTTCTACCTTCTTAACAGCACTATCAAAAAGGCAGGTCCTACAGGCCCTAGTTTCTACCTTAACAACACTATCAACAAGGCAGGTCCTACAGGCCCTAGTTTCTAACTTCTTAACAGCACTATCAACAAGGCAGGTCCTACAGGCCCTAGTTTCTACCTTAACAACACTATCAACAAGGCAGGTCCTACAGGCCCTAGTTTCTACCTTCTTAACAGCACTATCAACAAGGCAGGTCCTACAGGCCCTAGTTTCTACCTTAACAACACTATCAACAAGTCAGGTCCTACAGGCCCTAGTTTCTACCTTCTTAACAGCACTATCAAAAAGGCAGGTCCTACAGGCCCTAGTTTCTACCTTCTTAACAACACTATCAACAAGGCAGGTCCTACAGGCCCTAGTTACTACCTTCTTAACAACACTATCAACAAGGCAGGTCCTACAGGCCCTAGTTACTACCTTCTTAACAACACTATCAACAAGGCAGGTCCTACAGGCCCTGGTTTCTACCTTCTTAACAACACTATCAACAAGACAGGTCCTACAGGCCCTAGTTTCTACCTTCTTAACAACACTATCAACAAGGCAGGTCCTATAGGCCCTAGTTTCTACCTTCTTAACAACAATATCAACAAGGCAGGTCCTACAGGCCCTAGTCTCTACCTTCTTAACAACACTATCAACAAGGCAGGTCCTACAGGCTCTAGTTTCTACCTTCTTAACAGCACTATCAACAAGGCAGGTCCTACAGGCCCTAGTTTCTACCTTCTTAACAGCACTATCAACAAGGCAGGTCCTACAGGCCCTAGTTTCTACCTTCTTAACAAAACTATCAACAAGGCAGGTCCTACAGGCCCTAGTTTCTACCTTCTTAACAACACTATCAACAAGGCAGGTCCTACAGGCCCTAGTTTCTACCTTCTTAACAAAACTATCAACAAGGCAGGTCCTACAGGCCCTAGTTTCTACCTTCTTAACAACACTATCAACAAGGCATGTCCTACAGGCCCTGGTTTCTACCTTCTTAACAACACTATCAACAAGGCAGGTCCTACAGGCCCTAGTTTCTACCTTCTTAACAACACTATCAACAAGGCAGGTCCTACAGGCCCTAGTTTCTACCTTCTTAACAACACTATCTACAAGGCAGGTCCTACAGGCCCTAGTTTCTACCTTCTTAACAACACTATCAACAAGGCAGGTCCTACAGACCCTAGTTTCTACCTTCTTAACAACACTATCAACAAGGCAGGTCATACAGGCCCTGGTTTCTACCTTCTTAACAACACTATCAACAAGGCAGGTCCTACAGGCCCTAGTTTCTACCTTAACAACACTATCAACAAGGCAGGTCCTACAGGCCCTAGTTTCTACCTTCTTAACAACACTATCAACAAGGCAGGTCCTACAGACCCTAGTTTCTACCTTCTTAACAACACTATCAACAAGGCAGGTCCTACAGGCCCTGGTTTCTACCTTCTTAACAGCACTATCAACAAGGCAGGTCCTACATGCCCTAGTTTCTACCTTCTTAACAACACTATCAACAAGGCAGGTCCTACAGGCCCTAGTTTCTACCTTCTTAACAACACTATCAACAAGGCAGGTCCTACAGGCCCTAGTTTCTACCTTCTTAACAACACTATCAACAAGGCAGGTCCTACAGGCCCTAGTTTCTACCTTCTTAACAACACTATCAACAAGGCAGGTCCTACAGGCCCTAGTTTCTACCTTCTTAACAGCACTATCAACAAGGCAGGTCCTACAGGCCCTAGTTTCTACCTTAACAACACTATCAACAAGGCAGGTCCTACAGGCCCTAGTTTCTAACTTCTTAACAGCACTATCAAAAAGGCAGGTCCTACAGTCCCTAGTTTCTACCTTCTTAACAACACTATCAACAAGGCAGGTCCTACAGGCCCTAGTTACTACCTTCTTAACAACACTATCAACAAGGCAGGTCCTACAGGCCCTAGTTACTACCTTCTTAACAACACTATCAACAAGGCAGGTCCTACAGGCCCTAGTTTCTACCTTCTTAACAACACTATCAACAAGGCAGGTCCTACAGGCCCTAGTTTCTACCTTCTTAACAACACTATCAACAAGGCAGGTCCTACAGGCTCCAGTTTCTACCTTCTTAACAGCACTATCAACAAGGCAGGTCCTACAGGCCCTAGTTTCTACCTTCTTAACAACACTATCAACAAGGCAGGTCCTACAGGCCCTAGTTTCTACCTTCTTAACAGCACTATCAACAAGGCAGGTCCTACAGGCCCTAGTTTCTACCTTCTTAACAACACTATCAACAAGGCAGGTCCTACAGGCCCTAGTTTCTACCTTCTTAACAACACTATCAACAAGGCAGGTCCTACAGGCCCTAGTTTCTACCTTCTTAACAACACTATCAACAAGGCAGGTCCTACAGGCCCTAGTTTCTACCTTCTTAACAACACTATCAACAAGGCAGGTCCTACAGGCCCTAGTTTCTACCTTCTTAACAACACTATCAACAAGGCATGTCCTACAGGCCCTGGTTTCTACCTTCTTAACAACACTATCAACAAGGCAGGTCCTACAGGCCCTAGTTTCTACCTTCTTAACAACACTATCAACAAGGCAGGTCCTACAGGCCCTAGTTTCTACCTTCTTAACAACACTATCAACAAGGCAGGTCCTACAGGCCCTAGTTTCTACCTTCTTAACAGCACTATCAACAAGGCAGGTTCTACAGACCCTAGTTTCTACCTTCTTAACAACACTATCAACAAGGCAGGTCCTACAGGCCCTAGTTTCTACCTTCTTAACAACACTATCAACAAGGCAGGTACTACAGGCCCTAGTTTCTACCTTCTTAACAGCACTATCAACAAGGCAGGTCCTACAGGCCCTAGTTTCTACCTTCTTAACAACACTATCAACAAGGCAGGTCCTACAGGCCCTAGTTTCTACCTTCTTAACAACACTATCAACAAGGCAGGTCCTACAGGCCCTAGTTTCTACCTTCTTAACAACACTATCAACAAGGCAGGTCCTACAGGCCCTAGTTTCTACCTTCTTAACAACACTATCAACAAGGCAGGTCCTACAGGCCCTAGTTTCTACCTTCTTAACAACACTATCAACAAGGCAGGTCCTACAGGCCCTAGTTTCTACCTTCTTAACAACACTATCAACAAGGCAGGTCCTACAGGCCCTAGTTTCTACCTTCTTAACAGCACTATCAACAAGGCAGGTCCTACAGGCCCTAGTTTCTACCTTAACAACACTATCAACAAGGCAGGTCCTACAGGCCCTAGTTTCTAACTTCTTAACAGCACTATCAAAAAGGCAGGTCCTACAGGCCCTAGTTTCTACCTTCTTAACAACACTATCAACAAGGCAGGTCCTACAGGCCCTAGTTACTACCTTCTTAACAACACTATCAACAAGGCAGGTCCTACAGGCCCTAGTTTCTACCTTCTTAACAACACTATCAACAAGGCAGGTCCTACAGGCCCTAGTTTCTACCTTCTTAACAACACTATCAACAAGGCAGGTCCTACAGGCCCTAGTTTCTACCTTCTTAACAACACTATCAACAAGGCATGTCCTACAGGCCCTAGTTTCTACCTTCTTAACAACACTTTTAACAAGGCAGGTCCTACAGGCTCTAGTTTCTACCTTCTTAACAGCACTATCAACAAGGCAGGTCCTACAGGCCCTAGTTTCTACCTTCTTAACAACACTATCAACAAGGCAGGTCCTACAGGCCCTAGTTTCTACCTTCTTAACAGCACTATCAACAAGGCAGGTCCTACAGGCCCTAGTTTCTACCTTCTTAACAACACTATCAACAAGGCAGGTCCTACAGGCCCTAGTTTCTACCTTCTTAATCTTAACAACACTATCAACAAGGCAGGTCCTACAGGCCCTAGTTTCTACCTTCTTAACAACACTATCAACAAGGCAGGTCCTACAGGCCCTAGTTTCTACCTTCTTAACAACACTATCAACAAGGCATGTCCTACAGGCCCTGGTTTCTACCTTCTTAACAACACTATCAACAAGGCAGGTCCTACAGGCCCTAGTTTCTACCTTCTTAACAACACTATCAACAAGGCAGGTCCTACAGGCCCTAGTTTCTACCTTCTTAACAACACTATCAACAAGGCAGGTCCTACAGGCCCTAGTTTCTACCTTCTTAACAACACTATCAACAAGGCAGGTCCTACAGGCCCTAGTTTCTACCTTCTTAACAACACTATCAACAAGGCAGGTCCTACAGGCCCTAGTTTCTACCTTCTTAACAACACTATCAACAAGGCAGGTCCTACAGGGCCTAGTTTCTACCTTCTTAACAACACTATCAACAAGGCAGGTCCTACAGGCCCTAGTTTCTACCTTCTTAACAACACTATCAACAAGGCAGGTCCTACAGGCCCTAGTTTCTACCTTCTTAACAACACTATCAACAAGGCAGGTCCTACAGGCCCTAGTTTCTACCTTAACAACACTATCAACAAGGCAGGTCCTACAGGCCCTAGTTTCTACCTTCTTAACAACACTATCAACAAGGCAGGTCCTACAGGCCCTAGTTTCTACCTTCTTAACAACACTATCAACAAGGCAGGTCCTACAGGCCCTAGTTTCTACCTTCTTAACAGCACTATCAACAAGGCAGGTCCTACAGGCCCTAGTCTCTACCTTCTTAACAGCACTATCAACAAGGCAGGTCCTACAGGCCCTAGTCTCTACCTTCTTAACAGCACTATCAACAAGGCAGGTCCTACAGGCCCTAGTTTTGTCGCACCTGGACTACTGTTCAGTCGTGTGGTCAGGTGCCACAAAAAGGGACTTTACAATTGGCTCAGAACAGGGCAGCATGGTTGGTCCTTGGTCGGACACAGAGAGCTAATATTAATAATATGCATTTCAGTCTCTCATGGCTCAAAGTGGAGGAGAGATTGACTTCATCACTACTTGTATTTGTGAGAGGTATTGACATGTTGAAAGCACTGAGCTGTCTGTTTGAACTACTGGCACACAGCTCAGACACCCATGCGTACCCCACAAGACATGCCACCAGAGGTCTCTTCACAGTCCCCATGTCCAGAACAGACTATGGGAGGTGCACAGTACTACATAGAGCCATGACTACATGGAACTCTATTCCACAGTACTACATAGAGCCATGACAACATGGAACTCTATTCCACAGTACTACATAGAGCCATGACTACATGGAACTCTATTCCACAGTACTACATAGAGCCATGACTACATGGAACTCTATTCCACAGTACTACATAGAGCCACGACTACATGGAACTCTATTCCACAGTACTACATAGAGCCATGACTACATGGAACTCTATTCCACATCAAATAACTGATGCAAACACATCTTATGGAACAGCAGGGACTGTGAAGCAACACAAACACAGGCATAGACACATGCATACACACACATGTACTATACACACGTATTTAGTGTTATAGATATGTGGTAGTAGAGGCCTGAGGGCACTTAGTGTGTTGTGAAATCTGTTGTGAATCTATTGTAATGTTTTAAAATGCATACCTGCCTAAATTTTGGAAGAGTAGAGTAGCTGCTGCCTTGGCAGGAACTAATGGTGATCCATAATAAACCCCAGGAAGAGTAGCTGCTGTCTTGGCAAGAACTAATGGGGATCCATAATAAACCCCAGGAAGAGTAGCTGCTGCCTTGGCAGGAACTAATGAGGATCCATAATAAACCCCAGGAAGAGTAGCTGCTGCCTTGACAGGAACTAATGGGGATCCATAATAAACCCCAGGAAGAGTAGCTGCTGTCTTTGCAGGAACTAATGGGGATCCATAATAAAACACAGGAAGAGTAGCTGCTGCCTTGGCAGGAACTAATGGGGATCCATAATAAACCCCAGGAAGAGTAGCTGCTGCCTTGACAGGAACTAAAGTGGATCCATAATAAACCCAGGAAGAGTAGCTGCTGCCTTGGCAGGAACTAATGGGGATCCATAATAAACCCCAGGAAGAGTAGCCGCTGCCTTGACAGGAACTAATGGGGATCCATAATAAACCCCAGGAAGAGTAGCTGCTGCCTTGGCAGGAACTAATGGGGATCCATAATAAACCCCAGGAAGAGTAGCTGCTGCCTTGACAGGAACTAAAGTGGATCCATAATAAACCCAGGAAGAGTAGCTGCTGCCTTGGCAGGAACTAATGGGGATCCATAATAAACCCCAGGAAGAGTAGCCGCTGCCTTGGCAGGAACTAATGGGGATCCATAATAAACCCCAGGAAGAGTAGCTGCTGCCTTGGCAGGAACTAATGGGGATCCATAATAAACCCCAGGAAGAGTAGCTGCTGCCTTGGCAGGAACTAATGAGGATCCATAATAAACCCTAGGAAGAGTAGCTGCTGCCTTGACAGGAACTAACGGGGATCCATAATAAACCCCAGGAAGAGTAGCTGCTGCCTTGGCAGGAACTAATGGGGATCCATAATAAACCCAAGGAAGAGTAGCTGCTGCCTTGGCAGGAACTATGGGGGATCCATAATAAACCCCAGGAAGAGTAGCTGCTACCTTGGCAGGAACTAATGGGGATCCATAATAAACCCCAGGAAGAGTAGCTGCTGCCTTGGCAGGAACTAATGGGGATGCATAATAAACCCCAGGAAGAGTAGTTGCTGCCTTGGCAGGAACTAATGGGGATCCATAATAAACCCCAGGAAGAGTAGCTGCTGCCTTGGCAGGATCCATAATAAACCCCAGGAAGAGTAGCTGCTTCCTTGGCAGGAACTAATGGGGATCCATAATAAACCCCAGGAAGAATAGCTGCTGTCTTGGCAGGAACCAATGGGGATCCATAATAAACTCCAGGAAGAATAGCTGCTCTCTTGGCAGAAATTAATGGGGATCCATAATAAACCCCAGGAAGAGTAGCTGATGCCTTGGCAGGAACTAATGGAGATCCATAATAAACCCCACGAAGAGTAGCTGCTGCGTTGGCAGGAACTATTGGGGATCCATAATAAACCCCAGGAAGAGTAGCTGCTGCCTTTGCAGGATCCATAATAAACCCCAGGAGGAGTAGCTGCTGCCTTGGCAGGAACTAATGGGGATCCATAATAAACCCCAGGAAGAGTAGCTGCTGACTTGGCAGGAACTAATGGGGATCCATAATAAACCCCCAGGAGGAATAGCTGCAACCTTGGCAGGAACTAATGGGGATCCATAATAAACCCCAGGAAGAGTAGCTGCTGCCTTGGCAGGAACTAATGGGGATCCATAATAAACCCCAGGAAGAGTAGCTGCTGTCTTGGCAGGAACTAATGGGGATCCATAATAAACCCTAGGAAGAGTAGCTGCTGCCTTGGCAGGAACTAATGGGGATCCATAATAAACCCCAGGAAGAGTAGCTACTGCCTTGGCAGGAACTAATGGGGATCCATAATAAACCCCAGGAAGAGTAGCTGCTACCTTGGCAGGAACTAATGGGGATCCATAATAAACCCCAGGAAGAGTAGCTGCTGCCTTGGCAGGAACTAATGTGGATCCATAATAAACCCCAGGAAGAGTAGCTGCTGCCTTGGCAGGAACTAATGGGGATCCACAATAAACCCCAGGAAGAGTAGCTGCTGCCTTGACAGGAACTAATGGGGATCCACAATAAACCCCAGGAAGAGTAGCTGCTGCCTTGGCAGGAACTAATGGGGATCCATAATAAACCCCAGGAAGAGTAGCTGCTGCCTTGGCAGGAACTAATGGGGATCCATAATAAACCCCAGGAAGAGTAGCTGCTGCCTTGGCAGGAACTAATGGAGATCTATAATAAACCCCAGGAAGAGTAGCTGCTGCCTTGGTAGGAACTAATGGGGATCCATAATAAACCCCAGGAAGAGTAGCTGCTGCCTTGGCTAATGGGGATCCATAATAAACCCCAGGAAGAGTAGCTGCTGCCTTGGCAGGAACTAATGGGGATCCATAATAAACCCCAGGAAGAGTAGCTGCTGCCTTGGCAGGAACTAATGGGGATCCATAATAAACCCCAGGAAGAGTAGCTGCTGCCTTGGCAGGATCCATAATAAACCCCAGGAAGAGTAGCTGCTGCCTTGGCAGGAACTAATGGGGATCCATAATAAACCCCAGGAAGAGTAGCTGCTGCCTTGGCAGGAACTAATGGGGATCCATAATAAACCCCAGGAAGAGTAGCTGCTGCCTTGGCAGGAACTAATGGGGATCCATAATAAACCCCAGGAAGAGTAGCTGCTGCCTTTGCAGGAACTAATGGGGATCTATAATAAACCCCAGGAAGAGTAGCTGCTGCCTTGACAGGAACTAATGAGGATCCATAATAAACCCCAGGAAGAGTAGCTGCTGCCTTGGCAGGAACTAATGGAGATCTATAATAAACCCCAGGAAGAGTAGCTGCTGCCTAGGCAGGAACTAATGGGGATCCATAATAAACCCCAGGAAGAGTAGCTGCTGCCTTGGCAGGAACTGATGGGGATCTATAATAAACCCCAGGAAGAGTAGCTGCTGCCTTGGCAGGAACTAATGGGGATCCATAATAAACCCAAGGAAGAGTAGCCGCTGCCTTGGCAGGAATTAATGGAGATCCATAATAAACCCCAGGAAGAGTAGCTGCTGCCTTGGTAGGAACTAATGGGGATCCATAATAAACCCCAGGAAGAGTAGCTGCTGCCTTGGCAGGAACTAATGGGGATCCATAATAAACCCCAGGAAGAGTAGCTGCTGCCTTGACAGGTTCCATAATAAATATAAATACAAAAACATGGGTGAGACGTGGTCTCTAAACGTGGGGGAGACGTGGATTATAAATGTGGTTTCTAGTCAGAGAAAAGGAAGGTGTCCAGACTATCTTAAACAAATATTAAAAAGCAGACTACTGTTGCCAGTAGCGTATTCACCCCCCTTCAGGGGGCCCTTTAGTTAACTCTGGCCTCCTCTCTCAGCCAATTAGAAGCTAGAGGGGTTGTTATGGTAACCGTTAAACAAGCTCCATTCTCACGCTGAACAGAGATACATCACTATGGAGACACACAAACACACACTAGAACACACACACAACCTCTATCTGTCTCCTCATTTTCTCCTCCTCGTCTCCTCCTCCATTTCTCTTCCTCTTACCTCCTCCTTCTCACCTCCCCCTCCTGTCCTCCTCCCCCTCCTGTCCTCCTCCTCCCCCCTTCTCTTCCTCCATCTTTCCTTACCTCCTCACCTCCAGCTCCTGTCTTCCTCCCCCTCCTCTCCTTCTCTCCTCCCTCGTTCTCCTCTCCCCCCCTCTGATCCACAACGGACACATTTCTCCAAAGGTCTGAAAGTATCAGCTCTAACCCCTCCCCTCCCCTGATTTCTGTTCTTGTAAAAGCCTGGGTTTTCTGTACATTTACACTAGAAGCATATTACCTCAAATGGATCAATTGAAAGTGTTGGTTCACAGCTCCAGATGTGTTGGTCATTACTGATACGTGGTTCAGGAAGAGTGTTTTGAATACGGATGTTAACCTTTCTGCTTATAACATTTTTCAGCAAGACAGATCTTCCAAAGGTGGGGGATTGGCGATCTTTACCAAGGATCACCTTCAGTGCTCGGTTGTCACCAAGTGTGTCCCCAAACAATTTGATTTGCTGGTTTAAAGCATTAAACTTTCAAATAGCTCTTTGTTGATTGTAGCTGGGTGTTTTCGTCCTCCATCAGCACCGGCCTGTACCCTACCTGCCCTAAGCTCTCTCCTGGTCCCTTACACTAAGTCTGAATTTGTCCTGCTAGGTGACCTAAACTGGGAAATGCTTAACCACCCGACCAAGTCCGAAAGCAATGTGACTCCCTAAATATTTCTGAGATTATTACCAATCCCACAAGGTATGACTCCAAACACGCAGACAAGGCTACTCTCCTCGATGTTATCCTCACAAATAATCCTGATGGGTATCAGTCTGGTGTTTTCTGTAATGACCTTAGTGATCACTGTTTCACAGCCTGTGTTCGTAATGTCTGCTCAGTGAAACGACCTGTCCTGATGTCATAGACACTTGCTAAAAAACTTTAATGAGCAAGCCATCCTTCATGATCTGGCCTCTGTAAAATGGTATAGAATCAGCTTGGTCCCCTCTGTTGTACAGCCTGTGTTCATAAAGGCCTCTAAAATGGTAAATTATCAGCTTCATCCCTCTGTCGAAGACGCTTGGACCTTCTTTTTTTATATTTTCAGTGATATTGTTAACAAACACGTCCCCATAAAGAAAATGAGAATTAAAAACAGGTTCAGCCCCTGGTTCGACCGTGATCTGGCAGAGTTACTCCACCTCAAGAACACCATTTGGTGAAAGGCTCGGCACACGCATAGTCAGGCTGACTGGCTCTCGTTCAGGAAAATGAGAAATAAGTGCACTCAGGCTGTCCGGAAGGCCAAAGTTAGTTACTTTAAGGAGCAGTTCTCTCTCTGTGGGTCTAACCCCAAGAAATTCTGGAAAACGGTTAAAGACCTGGAGAATAAACCCTCCTCCTCACCTTCTCTCAGCACATATCAAAGCTGCAGGCTAAAGTTAAATCTAGTCTTGGTTTCCTCTATGGTAATCTTCAACCCAGCTGCCAAACTAACCCTGATACAGATGACCATCCTTCCCATGCTAAATTACGAAGACATCATTTATAGATCGGCAGGTAAGGGTGCTCTCGAGCGGCTAGATGTTCTTTACCATTCGGCCATCAGATTTGCCACCAATGCTCCTTATAGGACACATCACTGCACTCTTTACTCCTCTGCAAACTGGGCATCTCTGTATACCCGTCGCAAGACCCACTGGTTGATGCTTATTTATAAAACCCTCTTAGACCTCACTCACCCTATCTGAGATATCTACTGCAGCCCTCATCCTCCACATACAACACCCGTTCTGCCAGTCACATTCTGTTAAAGGTCCCCAAAGCACACACATCCCTGGGTCACTCCTCTTTTCAGTTCGCTGCAGCTAGCGACTGGAACGAGCTGCAACAAACACTCAAACTGGACAGTTTTATCTCCATCTCTTCATTCAAAGACTCAATCATGGACACTCTTACTGACAGTTGTGGCTGCTTTGTGTGATGTATTGTTGTCTCTACCTTCTTGCCCTTTGTGCTGATGTCTCTGTCCAATAATGTTTGTACCATGTTTTGTGCTGCTGCCATGCCGTGTTGTTGTCTTAGGTCTCTCTTTATGTAGTGTTGTCTCTCTTGTCATGTGTGTTTTGTTCTATATTTGAATTAAATGTATTTGTATCCCCAGCCCCCGCCCCAGTCCCCGCCCCAGCCCCCGCCCCAGTCCCAGCCCCCGCCCCAGTCCCAGCCCCCGCCCCAGTCCCAGTCCCAGCCCCCGCCCAAGCCCCCGCCCCAGTCATTGGCTGTCATTGTAATTAAGAATTTGTTCTTTAACTGACCTGCCTAGTTAAATACTGCTCCTCTCTGTTATTATCTATGCATAGTCACTTTAATAACTCTACCTACATGTACATATTACCTCCACTAACCGGTGACCCCGCACATTGACTCTGTACCGGTACCCCCCCTGTATATAGTCTCCACATTGACTCTGTACCGGTACCCCCTGTATATAGCCTCCACATTGACTCTGTACCGGTACCCCCTGTATATAGCCTCCACATTGACTCTGTACCGGTACCCCCCTGTATATAGTCTCCACATTGACTCTGTACTGGTACCCCCTGTATATAGCCTCCACATTGACTCTGTACCGGTACCCCCTGTATATAGCCTCCACATTGACTCTGTACCTGTACCCCCTGTATATAGCCTCCACATTGACTCTGTACCGTAACACCCTGTATATAGCCTCCACATTGACTCTGTACCGTAACACCCTGTATATAGTCTCCACATTGACTCTATATACAGGGGGTACCGGTACAGTCTCCACATTGACTC
Source organism: Salvelinus fontinalis (assembly GCF_029448725.1). Taxonomy (NCBI): domain Eukaryota; kingdom Metazoa; phylum Chordata; class Actinopteri; order Salmoniformes; family Salmonidae; genus Salvelinus; species Salvelinus fontinalis. The sequence goes on along the minus strand of NC_074691.1, from coordinate 43,709,805 downwards.
TGTACCGGTACCCCCTGTATATAGCCTCCACATTGACTCTGTACCGGTACCCCCCTGTATATAGTCTCCACATTGACTCTGTACTGGTACCCCCTGTATATAGCCTCCACATTGACTCTGTACCGGTACCCCCTGTATATAGCCTCCACATTGACTCTGTACCTGTACCCCCTGTATATAGCCTCCACATTGACTCTGTACCGTAACACCCTGTATATAGCCTCCACATTGACTCTGTACCGTAACACCCTGTATATAGTCTCCACATTGACTCTATATACAGGGGGTACCGGTACAGTCTCCACATTGACTCTGTACCGGTACCCCCTGTATATAGCCTCCACATTGACTCTGTACCGGTACCCCCTGTATATAGCCTCCACATTGACTCTGTACCGGTACCCCCCTGTATATAGTCTCCACATTGACTCTGTACCGTAACACCCTGTATATAGCCTCCACATTGACTCTGTACCGGTACCCCCCTGTATATAGTCTCCACATTGACTCTGTACCGTAACACCCTGTATATAGCCTCCACATTGACTCTGTACCGGTACCCCCTGTATATAGCCTCCACAGTGACTCTGTACCGTAACACCCTGTATATAGCCTCCACATTGACTCGGTCCCGGTACCCCCTGTATATAGCCTCCACATTGACTCTGTACCGGTACCCCCTGTATATAGCCTCCACATTGACTCGGTACCGGTACCCCCTGTATATAGTCTCCACATTGACTCTGTACCGGTACCCCCTGTATATAGCCTCCACATTGACTCTGTACCGGTACCCCCTGTATATAGCCTCCACATTGACTCTGTACCGGTACCCCCTGTATATAGCCTCCACATTGACTCTGTACCGGTACCCCCTGTATATAGCCTCCACATTGACTCTGTACCGGTACCCCCTGTATATAGCCTCCACATTGACTCTGTACCGGTACCCCCTGTATATAGCCTCCACATTGACTCTGTACCGGTACCCCCTGTATATAGCCTCCACATTGACTCTGTACCGGTACCCCCTGTATATAGCCTCCACATTGACTCTGTACCGGTACCCCCTGTATATAGCCTCCACATTGACTCTGTACCGGTACCCCCTGTATATAGCCTCCACATTGACTCTGTACCGGTACCCCCTGTATATAGCCTCCACATTGACTCTGTACCGGTACCCCCTGTATATAGCCTCCACATTGACTCTGTACCGTAACACCCTGTATATAGGCTCCACATTGACTCTGTACCGGTACCCCCTGTATATAGCCTCCACATTGACTCTGTACCGTAACACCCTGTATATAGCCTCCACATTGACTCTGTACCGGTACCCCCCTGTATATAGCCCCCACATTGACTCTGTACCGGTACCCCCTGTATATAGCCTCCACATTGACTCTGTACCGGTACCCCCTGTATATAGTCTCCACATTGACTCTGTACCGGTACACCCTGTATATAGCCTCCACATTGACTCTGTACCGGTACCCCCTGTATATAGCCTCCACATTGACTGTACCGGTACCCCCTGTATATAGCCTCCACATTGACTCTGTACCGGTATCCCCTGTATATAGTCTCCACATTGACTCTGTACCGGTACCCCCTGTATATAGTCTCCACATTGACTCTGTACCGGTACCCCCCTGTATATAGCCTCCACATTGACTCTGTACCGGTACCCCCTGTATATAGCCTCCACATTGACTCTGTACCGTAATACCCTGTATATAGCCTCCACATTGACTCTGTACCGTAACACCCTGTATATAGCCTCCACATTGACTCTGTACCCCCTGTATATAGCCTCCACATCGACTCTGTACCGGTACCCCCTGTATATAGTCTCCACATTGACTCTGTACCGGCACCCCCTGTATATAGTCTCCACATTGACTCTGTACCGTAACACCCTGTATATAGCCTCCACATTGACTCTGTACCGGTACCCCCTGTATATAGCCTCCACATTGACACTGTACCGGTACCCCCTGTACATAGTCTCCACATTGACTCTGTACCGGTACCCCCTGTATATAGTCTCCACATTGACTCTGTACCGGTACCCCCTGTATATAGCCTCCACATTGACTCTGTACCGGTACCCCCTGTATATAGTCTCCACATTGACTCTGTACCGGTACCCCCTGTATATAGTCTCCACATTGACTCTGTACCGGTACCCCCTGTATATAGCCTCCACATTGACTCTGTACCGGTACCCCCTGTATATAGTCTCCACATTGACTCTGTACCGGTACCCCCCCCAACCCCCCCCCTCCTCTGGTACTGTAGAGGTGTGTGTGTGTGTGTGTGGTCTCATCCTGGTACTGTAGAGGTGTGTGTGTGTGTGTGTGTGTGTGTGTGTGTGTGTGTGTGTGTGTGTGTGTGTGTGTGTGTGTGTGTGTGTGTGTGTGTGTGTGTGTGTGTGTGTGTGTGTGTGTGTGTGTGTGTGTGTGTGTGTTCACCCTGGTACTGTAGAGGTGTGTGTGTGTGTGTGTGTGTGTGTGTGTGTGTGTGTGTGTGTGTGTGTGTGTGTGTGTGTGTGTGTGTTCACCCTGGTACTGTAGAGGTGTGTGTGTGTGTGTGTGTGTGTGTGTGTGTGTGTGTGTGTGTGTGTGTGTGTGTGTGTGTGTGTGTGTGTGTGTGTGTGTGTGTGTGTGTGTTCACCCTGGTACTGTAGAGGTGTGTGTGTGTGTGTGTGTGTGTGTGTGTGTGTGTGTGTGTGTGTGTGTGTGTGTGTGTGTGTGTGTGTGTGTGTGTGTGTGTGTGTGTGTGTGTGTGTGTGTGTGTGTGTGTGTGTGTGTGTGTGTGTGTGTGTGTGTGTGTGTGTGTGTTCTCACCCTGGTACTGGAGAGGAATGTCTATCTTGGGTCCGATGACGTAGTGTCCTTCTTCCAGAGAGAGAGCGGTGACGGTGGTCCACTGACGACACGAGTGGAGCAACACCATATCATCCTCACACAGACCCTCTACACACTCCCCTAGAGATCCAGGCGCACAAATACACACGTTACAACCCTCTACACACTCCCCTAGAGACCCAGACTCACAAATGCACACGTTACAATTTACAATAGTAACAATTTACACAAGTTACACAACCATCACAGGTGTGACTAATTCCCTAAATACTGTGCACTTAATTGAGATACTGTTAACTGATTGATTCATTGAGAGCTTGTTAACAGATTGATTCATTCAGAGCTTGTTAACAGATTGATTCATTGAGAGCTTGTTAACGGATTGATTCATTGAGAGCTTGTTAACGGATTGATTCATTGAGAGCTTGTTAACGGATTGATTCATTGAGAGCTTGTTAACGGATTAATTCATTGAGAGGTGAAAGGATTGATTCATTGAGAGCTTGTTAACGGATTGATTCATTGAGAGGTGAAAGGATTGATTCATTGAGAGTTTGTTAACTGATTGATTCATTAACTGATTGGCTTCCTGTTTTTCTCTTTATACCCCTTGTTTTCTTTGTTTGAGGTGTGGCTGGCCAGGGGAGAGGTGTGGCTGGCCAGGGGTGGGTACAGGGGAGAGGTGTGGCTGGCCAGGGGAGAGGTGTGGCTGGCCAGGGGAGAGGTGTGGCTGGCCAGGGGAAGGTACAGGGGAGAGATGTGGCTGGCCAGGGGAAGGTACAGGGGAGAGGTGTGGCTGGCCAGGGGAAGGTACAGGGGAGAGGTGTGGCTGGCCAGGGGAAGGTACAGGGGAGAGGTGTGGCTGGCCAGGGGAAGGTACAGGGGAGAGGTGTGGCTGGCCAGGGGAAGGTACAGGGGAGAGGTGTGGCTGGCCAGGGGAAGGTACAGGGGAGAGGTGTGGCTGGCCAGGGGAAGGTACAGGGGAGAGGTGTGGCTGGCCAGGGGAAGGTACAGGGGAGAGGTGTGGCTGGCCAGGGGAAGGTACAGGGGAGAGGTGTGGCTGGCCAGGGGAAGGTACAGGGGAGAGGTGTGGCTGGCCAGGGGAAGGTACAGGGGAGAGGTGTGGCTGGCCAGGGGAAGGTACAGGGGAGAGGTGTGGCTGGCCAGGGGAGAGGTGTGGCTGGAAGGTACAGGGGAGAGGTGTGGCTGGAAGGTACAGGGGAGAGGTGTGGCTGGAAGGTACAGGGGAGAGGTGTGGCTGGAAGGTACAGGGGAGAGGTGTGGCTGGAAGGTACAGGGGAGAGGTGTGGCTGGCCAGGGGAGAGGTGTGGCTGGCCAGGGGAGAGGTGTGGCTGGCCAGGGGAGAGGTATGGCTGGCCAGGGGAGAGGTGTGGCTGGCCAGGAGAAGGTACAGGGGAGAGGTGTGGCTGGCCAGGGGAGAGGTGTGGCTGGCCAGGGGAGAGGTGTGGCTGGCCAGGGGGAGGTGTGGCTGGTCAGGGGAAGGTACAGGGGTGAGGTGTGGCTGGCCAGGGGAAGATACAGGGGACAGGTGTGGCTGACCAGGGGAAGGTACAGGGGAGAGGTGTGGCTGGCCAGGGGAGAGGTGTGGCCGGCCAGGGGAAGGTACAGGGGAGAGGTGTGGCTGGCCAGGGGAGAGGTGTGGCTGGCCAGGGGAAGGTACAGGGGAGAGGTGTGGCTGGCCAGGGGGAGGTACAGGGGAGTCTGTAGTCCTATCTGTGTAAACCTAGGGGGGTGTAGTCAGATCTATGTAAACCTAGGGGGGTGTAGTCAGATCTATGTAAACCTAGGGGGGTGTAGTCAGATCTATGTAAACCTAGGGGGGTGTAGTCAGATCCATGTAAACCTAGGGGTGTGTGGTCAGATCCATGTAAACCTAGGGGTGTGTGGTCAGATCCATGTAAACCTAGGGGGGTGTAGTCAGATCTATGGTACCTAGGGGGGTGGAGTCAGATCTATGGTACCTAGGGGGGGTGTAGTCAGATCCATGTAAACCTAGGGGGGTGTAGTCAGATCTATGTAAACCTAGGGGGGTGTAGTCAGATCTATGTAAACCTGGGGGGGTGTAGTCAGATCTATGTAAACCTAGGGGGGTGTAGTCAGATCTATGTAAACCTGGGGGGGTGTAGTCAGATCTATGGTACCTAGGGGGTGTAGTCAGATCTATGGTACCTAGGGGGGTGTGGTCAGATCCATGTAAACCTAGAGGGGTGTAGTCAGATCCATGTAAACCTAGGGGGGGTGTAGTCAGATCCATGTAAACCTAGGGGGGTGTAGTCAGATCCATGTAAACCTAGGGGGGTGTAGTCAGATCCATGTAAACCTAGGGGGTGTAGTCAGATCCATGTAAACCTAGGGGGTGTAGTCAGATCCATGTAAACCTAGAGGGGTGTAGTCAGATCCATGTAAACCTAGGGGGGTGTAGTCAGATCCATGTAAACCTAGGGGGTGTAGTCAGATCCATGTAAACCTAGGGGGGTGTTGTCAGATCTATGTAAACCTAGGGGGGTGAAGTCAGATCTATGTAAACCTAGGGGGGTGTAGTCAGATCTATGTAAACCTAGGGGGGTGTAGTCAGATCTATGTAAACCTAGGGGGGTGTAGTCAGATCCATGTAAACCTAGGGGTGTGTGGTCAGATCCATGTAAACCTAGGGGGGTGTATTCAGATCTATGGTACCTAGGGGGGGTGTAGTCAGATCTATGGTACCTAGGGGGGTGTAGTCAGATCTATGGTACCTAGGGGGGGTGTAGTCAGATCTATGGTACCTAGGGGGGTGTAGTCAGATCTATGGTACCTAGGGGGGTTTAGTCAGATCCATGTAAACCTAGGGGGGTGTAGTCAGATCTATGGTACCTAGGGGGGGTGTAGTCAGATCTATGGTACCTAGGGGGGTGTAGTCAGATCTATGGTACCTAGGGGGGGTGTAGTCAGATCTACGGTACCTAGGGGGGGTGTAGTCAGATCTATGGTACCTAGGGGGGGTGTAGTCAGATCTATGTAAACCTGGGGGGGTGTAGTCAGATCTATGTAAACCTAGGGGGGTGTAGTCAGATCTATGTAAACCTGGGGGGGTGTAGTCAGATCTATGGTACCTAGGGGGTGTAGTCAGATCTATGGTACCTAGGGGGGTGTGGTCAGATCCATGTAAACCTAGAGGGGTGTAGTCAGATCCATGTAAACCTAGGGGGGTGTAGTCAGATCCATGTAAACCTAGGGGGGTGTAGTCATATCCATGTAAACCTAGGGGGGTGTAGTCAGATCCATGTAAACCTAGGGGGTGTAGTCAGATCCATGTAAACCTAGGGGGTGTAGTCAGATCCATGTAAACCTAGAGGGGTGTAGTCAGATCCATGTAAACCTAGGGGGGTGTAGTCAGATCCATGTAAACCTAGGGGGGTGTAGTCAGATCTATGTAAACCTAGGGGGGTGTAGTCAGATCTATGTAAACCTAGAGGGGTGTAGTCAGATCTATGGTACCTAGGGGGGTGTAGTCAGATCTATGGTACCTAGGGGGGTGGAGTCAGATCTATGGTACCTAGGGGGGGTGTAGTCAGATCCATGTAAACCTAGGGGGGTGTAGTCAGATCCATGTAAACCTAGAGGGGTGTAGTCAGATCTATGGTACCTAGGGGGGGTGTAGTCAGATCCATGTAAACCTAGAGGGGTGTAGTCAGATCTATGGTACCTAGGGGGGGTGTAGTCAGATCTATGGTACCTAGGGGGGTGGAGTCAGATCTATGGTACCTAGGGGGGGGGTGTAGTCAGATCCATGTAAACCTAGGGGGGTGTAGTCAGATCTATGTAAACCTAGGGGGGTGTAGTCAGATCTATGTAAACCTGGGGGGGTGTAGTCAGATCTATGTAAACCTGGGGGGGTGTAGTCAGATCTACGGTAGCTAGGAGGGTGTAGTCAGATCTATGGTACCTAGGGGGGTGTGGTCAGATCCATGTAAACCTAGAGGGGTGTAGTCAGATGCATGTAAACCTAGGGGGGTGTAGTCAGATCCATGTAAACCTAGAGTGGGTGTAGTCAGATCCATGTAAACCTAGGGGGGTGTAGTCAGATCCATGTAAACCTAGGGGGGTGTAGTCAGATCCATGTAAACCTAGGGGGGTGTAGTCAGATCCATGTAAACCTAGGGGGGTGTAGTCAGATCCATGTAAACCTAGAGGGGTGTAGTCAGATCCATGTAAACCTAGGGGGGGTGTAGTCAGATCTATGTAAACCTAGGGGGGTGTAGTCAGATCTATGTAAACCTGGGGGGGTGTAGTCAGATCTATGTAAACCTGGGGGGGTGTAGTCAGATCTACGGTAGCTAGGGGGGTGTAGTCAGATCTATGGTACCTAGGGGGGTGTAGTCAGATCCATGTAAACCTAGGGGGGTGTAGTCAGATCCATGTAAACCTAGAGGGGTGTAGTCAGATCCATGTAAACCTAGGGAGGTGTAGTCAGATCTATGTAAACCTAGGGTGGTGTAGTCAGATCTATGTAAACCTGGGGGGGTGTAGTCAGATCTATGTAAACCTGGGGGGGTGTAGTCAGATCTACGGTAGCTAGGGGGTGTAGTCAGATCTATGGTACCTAGGGGGGTGTAGTCAGATCCATGTAAACCTAGAGGGGGTGTAGTCAGATCCATGTAAACCTAGGGGGGTGTAGTCAGATCCATGTAAACCTAGGGGGGTGTAGTCAGATCCATGTAAACCTAGGGGGGTGTAGTCAGATCCATGTAAACCTAGGGGGGTGTAGTCAGATCCATGTAAACCTAGGGGGGTGTAGTCAGAACCATGTAAACCTAGAGGGGTGTAGTCAGATCCATGTAAACCTAGGGGGGTGTAGTCAGATCTATGGTACCTGGGGGGTGTAGTCAGATCTATGGTACCTAGGGGGGTGTAGTCAGATCCATGTAAACCTAGGGGGGTGTAGTCAGATCCATGTAAACCTAGGGGGATGTAGTCAGATCCATGTAAACCTAGGGGGGGTGTAGTCAGATCTATGTAAACCTGGGGGGGAGTAGTCAGATCTATGGTACCTGGGGGGTGTAGTCAGATCCATGTAAACCTAGAGGGGTGTAGTCAGATCCATGTAAACCTAGAGGGGGTGTAGTCAGATCTATGTAAACCTAGGGGGGGGTGTAGTCAGATCTATGGTACCTAGGGGGTGTAGTCAGATCCATGTAAACCTAGGGGGGTGTAGTCAGATCTATGGTACCTAGGGGGGGTGTAGTCAGATCCATGTAAACCTAGAGGGGTGTAGTCAGATCCATGTAAACCTAGAGGGGGTGTAGTCAGATCTATGTAAACCTAGGGGGGGTGTAGTCAGATCTATGGTACCTAGGGGGTGTAGTCAGATCCATGTAAACCTAGGGGGGTGTAGTCAGATCTATGGTACCTAGGGTGGTGTGGTCAGATCCATGTAAACCTAGGGGGGTGTAGTCAGATCCATGTAAACCTAGGGGGGTGTAGTCAGATCCATGTAAACCTAGGGGGATGTAGTCAGATCCATGTAAACCTAGGGGGGTTGTAGTCAGATCTATGTAAACCTGGGGGGGAGTAGTCAGATCTATGGTACCTGGGGGGTGTAGTCAGATCCATGTAAACCTAGAGGGGTGTAGTCAGATCCATGTAAACCTAGAGGGGGTTTAGTCAGATCTATGTAAACCTAGGGGGGGTGTAGTCAGATCTATGGTACCTAGGGGGTGTAGTCAGATCCATGTAAACCTAGGGGGGTGTAGTCAGATCTATGGTACCTAGGGGGGGTGTAGTCAGATCCATGTAAACCTAGAGGGGTGTAGTCAGATCCATGTAAACCTAGAGGGGGTGTAGTCAGATCTATGTAAACCTAGGGGCGGTGTAGTCAGATCTATGGTACCTAGGGGGTGTAGTCAGATCCATGTAAACCTAGGGGGGTGTAGTCAGATCTATGGTACCTAGGGTGGTGTGGTCAGATCCATGTAAACCTAGGGGGGTGTAGTCAGATCCATGTAAACCTAGGGGGGTGTAGTCAGATCCATGTAAACCTAGGGGGGTGTAGTCAGATCCATGTAAACCTAGAGGGGTGTAGTCAGATCCATGTAAACCTAGGGGGGTGTAGTCAGATCTATGTAAACCTGGGGGGGTGTAGTCAGATCCATGTAAACCTGGGGGGGTGTAGTCAGATCCATGTAAACCTGTGGGGGAGTAGTCAGATCTATGGTACCTGGGGGGGTGTAGTCAGATCTATGGTACCTAGAGGGGTGTAGTCAGATCTATGTAAACCTAGGGGGGTGTAGTCAGATCCATGTAAACCTAGGGGTGTGTGGTCAGATCCATGTAAACCTAGGGGTGTGTGGTCAGATCCATGTAAACCTAGGGGGGTGTAGTCAGATCTATGGTACCTAGGGGGGTGGAGTCAGATCTATGGTACCTAGGGGGGGTGTAGTCAGATCCATGTAAACCTAGAGGGGTGTAGTCAGATCCATGTAAACCTAGGGGGGGTGTAGTCAGATCCATGTAAACCTAGGGGGGTGTAGTCAGATCCATGTAAACCTAGGGGGGTGTAGTCAGATCCATGTAAACCTAGGGGGTGTAGTCAGATCCATGTAAACCTAGGGGGGGTAGTCAGATCCATGTAAACCTAGAGGGGTGTAGTCAGATCCATGTAAACCTAGGGGGGTGTAGTCAGATCCATGTAAACCTAGGGGGTGTAGTCAGATCCATGTAAACCTAGGGGGGTGTTGTCAGATCTATGTAAACCTAGGGGGGTGAAGTCAGATCTATGTAAACCTAGGGGGGTGTAGTCAGATCTATGTAAACCTAGGGGGGTGTAGTCAGATCTATGTAAACCTAGGGGGGTGTAGTCAGATCCATGTAAACCTAGGGGTGTGTGGTCAGATCCATGTAAACCTAGGGGGGTGTATTCAGATCTATGGTACCTAGGGGGGGTGTAGTCAGATCTATGGTACCTAGGGGGGTGTAGTCAGATCTATGGTACCTAGGGGGGGTGTAGTCAGATCTATGGTACCTAGGGGGGTGTAGTCAGATCTATGGTACCTAGGGGGGTTTAGTCAGATCCATGTAAACCTAGGGGGGTGTAGTCAGATCTATGGTACCTAGGGGGGTGTAGTCAGATCTATGGTACCTAGGGGGGGTGTAGTCAGATCTACGGTACCTAGGGGGGGTGTAGTCAGATCTATGGTACCTAGGGGGGGTGTAGTCAGATCTATGTAAACCTGGGGGGGTGTAGTCAGATCTATGTAAACCTAGGGGGGTGTAGTCAGATCTATGTAAACCTGGGGGGGTGTAGTCAGATCTATGGTACCTAGGGGGTGTAGTCAGATCTATGGTACCTAGGGGGGTGTGGTCAGATCCATGTAAACCTAGAGGGGTGTAGTCAGATCCATGTAAACCTAGGGGGGTGTAGTCAGATCCATGTAAACCTAGGGGGGTGTAGTCATATCCATGTAAACCTAGGGGGGTGTAGTCAGATCCATGTAAACCTAGGGGGTGTAGTCAGATCCATGTAAACCTAGGGGGTGTAGTCAGATCCATGTAAACCTAGAGGGGTGTAGTCAGATCCATGTAAACCTAGGGGGGTGTAGTCAGATCCATGTAAACCTAGGGGGGTGTAGTCAGATCTATGTAAACCTAGGGGGGTGTAGTCAGATCTATGTAAACCTAGAGGGGTGTAGTCAGATCTATGGTACCTAGGGGGGTGTAGTCAGATCTATGGTACCTAGGGGGGTGGAGTCAGATCTATGGTACCTAGGGGGGGTGTAGTCAGATCCATGTAAACCTAGGGGGGTGTAGTCAGATCCATGTAAACCTAGAGGGGTGTAGTCAGATCTATGGTACCTAGGGGGGGTGTAGTCAGATCCATGTAAACCTAGAGGGGTGTAGTCAGATCTATGGTACCTAGGGGGGGTGTAGTCAGATCTATGGTACCTAGGGGGGTGGAGTCAGATCTATGGTACCTAGGGGGGGGTGTAGTCAGATCCATGTAAACCTAGGGGGGTGTAGTCAGATCTATGTAAACCTAGGGGGGTGTAGTCAGATCTATGTAAACCTGGGGGGGTGTAGTCAGATCTATGTAAACCTGGGGGGGTGTAGTCAGATCTACGGTAGCTAGGAGGGTGTAGTCAGATCTATGGTACCTAGGGGGGTGTGGTCAGATCCATGTAAACCTAGAGGGGTGTAGTCAGATGCATGTAAACCTAGGGGGGTGTAGTCAGATCCATGTAAACCTAGAGTGGGTGTAGTCAGATCCATGTAAACCTAGGGGGGTGTAGTCAGATCCATGTAAACCTAGGGGGGTGTAGTCAGATCCATGTAAACCTAGGGGGGTGTAGTCAGATCCATGTAAACCTAGGGGGGTGTAGTCAGATCCATGTAAACCTAGAGGGGTGTAGTCAGATCCATGTAAACCTAGGGGGGGTGTAGTCAGATCTATGTAAACCTAGGGGGGTGTAGTCAGATCTATGTAAACCTGGGGGGGTGTAGTCAGATCTATGTAAACCTGGGGGGGTGTAGTCAGATCTACGGTAGCTAGGGGGGTGTAGTCAGATCTATGGTACCTAGGGGGGTGTAGTCAGATCCATGTAAACCTAGGGGGGTGTAGTCAGATCCATGTAAACCTAGAGGGGTGTAGTCAGATCCATGTAAACCTAGGGAGGTGTAGTCAGATCTATGTAAACCTAGGGTGGTGTAGTCAGATCTATGTAAACCTGGGGGGGTGTAGTCAGATCTATGTAAACCTGGGGGGGTGTAGTCAGATCTACGGTAGCTAGGGGGTGTAGTCAGATCTATGGTACCTAGGGGGGTGTAGTCAGATCCATGTAAACCTAGAGGGGGTGTAGTCAGATCCATGTAAACCTAGGGGGGTGTAGTCAGATCCATGTAAACCTAGGGGGGTGTAGTCAGATCCATGTAAACCTAGGGGGGTGTAGTCAGATCCATGTAAACCTAGGGGGGTGTAGTCAGATCCATGTAAACCTAGGGGGGTGTAGTCAGAACCATGTAAACCTAGAGGGGTGTAGTCAGATCCATGTAAACCTAGGGGGGTGTAGTCAGATCTATGGTACCTGGGGGGTGTAGTCAGATCTATGGTACCTAGGGGGGTGTAGTCAGATCCATGTAAACCTAGGGGGGTGTAGTCAGATCCATGTAAACCTAGGGGGATGTAGTCAGATCCATGTAAACCTAGGGGGGGTGTAGTCAGATCTATGTAAACCTGGGGGGGAGTAGTCAGATCTATGGTACCTGGGGGGTGTAGTCAGATCCATGTAAACCTAGAGGGGTGTAGTCAGATCCATGTAAACCTAGAGGGGGTGTAGTCAGATCTATGTAAACCTAGGGGGGGTGTAGTCAGATCTATGGTACCTAGGGGGTGTAGTCAGATCCATGTAAACCTAGGGGGGTGTAGTCAGATCTATGGTACCTAGGGGGGGTGTAGTCAGATCCATGTAAACCTAGAGGGGTGTAGTCAGATCCATGTAAACCTAGAGGGGGTGTAGTCAGATCTATGTAAACCTAGGGGGGGTGTAGTCAGATCTATGGTACCTAGGGGGTGTAGTCAGATCCATGTAAACCTAGGGGGGTGTAGTCAGATCTATGGTACCTAGGGTGGTGTGGTCAGATCCATGTAAACCTAGGGGGGTGTAGTCAGATCCATGTAAACCTAGGGGGGTGTAGTCAGATCCATGTAAACCTAGGGGGATGTAGTCAGATCCATGTAAACCTAGGGGGGTTGTAGTCAGATCTATGTAAACCTGGGGGGGAGTAGTCAGATCTATGGTACCTGGGGGGTGTAGTCAGATCCATGTAAACCTAGAGGGGTGTAGTCAGATCCATGTAAACCTAGAGGGGGTTTAGTCAGATCTATGTAAACCTAGGGGGGGTGTAGTCAGATCTATGGTACCTAGGGGGTGTAGTCAGATCCATGTAAACCTAGGGGGGTGTAGTCAGATCTATGGTACCTAGGGGGGGTGTAGTCAGATCCATGTAAACCTAGAGGGGTGTAGTCAGATCCATGTAAACCTAGAGGGGGTGTAGTCAGATCTATGTAAACCTAGGGGCGGTGTAGTCAGATCTATGGTACCTAGGGGGTGTAGTCAGATCCATGTAAACCTAGGGGGGTGTAGTCAGATCTATGGTACCTAGGGTGGTGTGGTCAGATCCATGTAAACCTAGGGGGGTGTAGTCAGATCCATGTAAACCTAGGGGGGTGTAGTCAGATCCATGTAAACCTAGGGGGGTGTAGTCAGATCCATGTAAACCTAGAGGGGTGTAGTCAGATCCATGTAAACCTAGGGGGGTGTAGTCAGATCCATGTAAACCTGTGGGGGAGTAGTCAGATCTATGGTACCTGGGGGGGTGTAGTCAGATCTATGGTACCTAGAGGGGTGTAGTCAGATCTATGGTACCTAGGGGGGGTGTAGTCAGATCTATGTAAACCTGGGGGGGTGTAGTCAGATCTACGGTAGCTAGGGGGGTGTAGTCAGATCTACGGTAGCTAGGGGGTGTAGTCAGATCCATGTAAACCTAGGGGGGTGTAGTCAGATCTATGGTACCTAGGGTGGTGTGGTCAGATCCATGTAAACCTAGGGGGGTGTAGTCAGATCCATGTAAACCTAGGGGGGTGTAGTCAGATCCATGTAAACCTAGGGGGGTGTAGTCAGATCCATGTAAACCTAGGGGGGTGTAGTCAGATCCATGTAAACCTAGAGGGGTGTAGTCAGATCCATGTAAACCTAGGGGGGTGTAGTCAGATCTATGTAAACCTGGGGGGGTGTAGTCAGATCCATGTAAACCTGGGGGGGTGTAGTCAGATCCATGTAAACCTGGGGGGGAGTAGTCAGATCTATGGTACCTGGGGGGTGTAGTCAGATCTATGGTACCTAGAGGGGTGTAGTCAGATCTATGGTACCTAGGGGGGGTGTAGTCAGATCTATGTAAACCTGGGGGGGTGTAGTCAGATCTACGGTAGCTAGGGGGGTGTAGTCAGATCTACGGTAGCTAGGGGGTGTCATCATATGGGGGTGGGGGCACGCTTTTTGTCCAGTGTAAAATGCCTCAAACCTGGTGATCGGTTTCCTTGCGCTGCTCGTTAGTATTCAGAACACTCACCGGCAGATTACAGAATTTACATATGAAAAGCGGGACTTTAGCGACACAACAGACACTTTGTGGTGGTTTGGCCAAACTGTTCAATAACTGATTTGCTACCGTGAGGGGTTCAATTAAAGCTGCTGCAACAAGTCATCTTTATTACAGACCGAGTAGTCTACGTACCAGTAGACCTGCCCAAACGTTTACACGTTTATAAACTACTTTTATCCAGTGCTGATTCTTCTTTAATGTCCAGTTCCAGTTCCAAATTCAATCAATCATTATTATTCTCCACACGGATAATACTGTTCTAGAGCCAGTTTAGTGTTTAGGAAGGAATATTGTGTTAAGATAGAGAAGATGGTGTAGTAGGCTAAGAGAAGGATGGATAGAGGGAGGATAGAGGAGTCAGTGAGGTGTGTCCTCGAAGGTCTTACCAGGCGCCAGGCGGACCAGACAGGGCAGGCGGACCTTACTGACCACAGCATCTAACGGAACCGACACGGAGCTCCAAGACACCTCCGACAGGCTGGTCCAAAGCTTCTCCATCATATCTCATACTGGCACTACGTTGTCACACCCCACACCGGGAGAGGTCCGGGACGGTGCAGCTCTTCGCTCAGTCTCACCATTTTTTGGAGAGAAAGTTGATCTGAGAGAGAGAGCGCACGGAAGGTGTGGGAACTAGCGAGCTCTGTTCCTGTTCTTCTCGCGGACATCTACTCCTCCTCCCATCTCTCTCTAAGCGTCACTCCCTCCCATCCAACAGCCAATCGTTGACTCCAGCGGATCCTCCAGGCCGGTGGTTTACTGAATGAGCTCCGCCGGGAGAAGCGGGCTGAAACCTGTGCAGCGGTGAATGAATCTAATGGAATCTAAATATCAACCCTGGTTTCTATTAGACACCTTAATGAAATTTTTTAAATTATACAGTATGTGAGGTAAACAAAAATGACATTTTCCTTCAAGTAGAATTTTTAAGATTGCTAATTGTACTGTGCCTATTACAACAAAAATACATGTCATTTTCTCCTTGAAACATTTTATTGAAAAACTGTAGAATTCCATGTATTCCTATGGAGGAGTGCTCCTACTGGGGAGAGACAATATGGCCGACCGGTGGCTTCAAAGCATCTCAATGGCCAATACATAGTAATCCAGGGTTTATATAGGTAATTGGTTTCTGAGTTCTACTGCAGACCTGTTTCTACTGAGTTCTACTGCAGACCTGTTTCTACTGAGTTCTACTGTAGACCTGTTTCTACTGAGTTCTACTGCAGACCTGTTTCTACTGAGTTCTACTGCAGACCTGTTTCTACTGAGTTCTACTGCAGACCTGTTTCTACTGAGTTCTACTGCAGACCTGTTTCTACTGAGTTCTACTGCAGACCTGTTTCTACTGCAGACCGGTTTCTACTGCAGACCTGTTTCTACTGCAGGCCTGTTTTTGAGTTCTACTGCAGACCTGTTTCTACGTCAGACCTGTTTCTACGTCAGGCCTGTTTCTACTGCAGGCCTGTTTCTACTGCAGGCCTGTTTCTACTGAGTTCTACTGCAGACCTGTTTCTACTGAGTTCTACTGCAGACCTGTTTCTACTGAGTTCTACTGCAGACCTGTTTCTACTGAGTTCTACTGCAGACCTGTTTCTACTGAGTTCTACTGCAGACCTGTTTCTGAGTTCTACTGCAGACCTGTTTCTACTGCAGACCTGTTTTTGAGTTCTACTGCAGACCTGTTTCTACTGAGTTCTACTGCAGACCTGTTTCTACTGAGTTCTACTGCAGACCTGTTTCTACTGAGTTCTACTGCAGACCTGTTTCTGAGTTCTACTGCAGACCTGTTTCTACTGCAGACCTGTTTTTGAGTTCTACTGCAGACCTGTTTCTACTGCAGACCTGTTTTTGAGTTCTACTGCAGACCTGTTTCTACTGAGTTCTACTGCAGACCTGTTTCTACTGAGTTCTACTGCAGACCTGTTTCTACTGAGTTCTACTGCAGACCTGTTTCTACTGCAGACCTGTTTTTGAGTTCTACTGCAGACCTGTTTCTACTGCAGACCTGTTTTTGAGTTCTACTGCAGACCTGTTTCTACTGAGTTCTACTGCAGACCTGTTTCTACTGCAGACCTGTTTTTGAGTTCTACTGCAGACCTGTTTCTACGTCAGACCTGTTTCTACTGCAGGCCTGTTTCTACTGAGTTCTACTGCAGGCCTGTTTCTACTGAGTTCTACTGCAGACCTGTTTCTACTGCAGACCTGTTTCTACGTCAGACCTGTTTCTACTACAGACTTGTTTCTACAGAGTTGTACTTCACTACAGAGAAGTCATGTTGATTTCACTCCAGCCAATCACAAAGTAAATTACCCAGCCATCACCTTTGTCTTGAGACATGCAATGGAGACATCTCAAGACACGTTCAGGACATGTCTCAAAACACATTGAAGAGATTTCCAGAGACAGCCCGTCTCCAGACACTAATGCCATGAGACATTTTATGTACAGTGCCTTCAGAAAGTACTCATACCCCTTGACTTTTACGTTACAGCCTTATTCTAAAATGGATTCAATATTATTTTTCCCTCGTCAATCTACACACAATACCCCATCATGACAAAGTGAAAACAGGTTTAGACATTTTTGCAAATGTATTACAGATAAAAACAGAAATACCTTATTTACATAAGTATTCAGACCCTTTGCTATGAGATGTGAAATTGAGTTCAGGTGGAGCCTGTTTCCATTGATCATCCTTGAGATGTTTCTACAACTTGATTGGAGTCCACCTGTGGTAAATTCAATTGATTGGACATGATTTGGAAAGGCACACACCTGTCTATATAAGGCCCCACAGTTGACAGTGCATGTCAGGGCAAAAACCAAGCCATGAGGTCGAAGGAATTGTCCGTAGAGCTCCGAGACAGGATTGTGTCGAGGCACAGATCTGGGGAAGGGAACCAAAACATTTCTGCAGCATTGAAGGTCCCCAAGAACACAGTGGCCTCCATCATTCTTAAATGGAAGAAGTTTGGAACCCCCAAGACTCTTCCTAGAGCTGGCTGCCCGGCCAAACTGAGCAATCGGGGGAGAAGGGCTTTGGTCAGGAAGGTGACCAAGAACCCGATGTCACTGACAGAGCTACAGAGTTCCTCTGTAGAGATGGGAGAACCTTCCAGAAGGACAACCATCTCTGCAGCACTCCAACAATCAGGCCTTTATGGTAGTCTGATGAGGGAAGTTATGACTGGATGATTATAGCTGTTTGTTTTTACATGTGCTCCCTTCTGTCAGGATAAGAGAATGGGAGACATGTTAGCAACTCAAAGTAACTAAGGCATTGTTAAAAACAACATAACGCCTGCCAAGATCCTTTCTTCCCATGAGAAACAGACAAAGTGCTTAACTGATTCATTGAATTTTCAGACTCAACATAGAATAAAGCTGGGTCCTATCTGGTGTCAAACAATACGCCCACGTGGACAGTTGGGATATCTACTTCAACATAGAATAAAGCTGGGTCCTATCTGGTGTCAAACAATACGCCCACGTGGACAGTTGGGATATCTACTTCAACATAGAATATAGCTGGGTCCTATCTGGTGCCAAACAGTACGCCCACGTGGACAGTTGGGATATCTACTTCAACATAGAATAAAGCTGGGTCCTATCTGGTGTCAAACAGTACGCCCTCGTGGACGGTTGGGATATCTACTTCAACATAGAATAAAGCTGGGTCCTATCTGGTGCCAAACAGTACGCCCTCGTGGACGGTTGGGATATCTACTTCAACATAGAATAAAGCTGGGTCCTATCTGGTGCCAAACAGTACGCCCTCGTGGACAGTTGGGATATCTACTTCAACATAGAATAAAGCTGGGTCCTATCTGGTGTCAAACAATACGCCCACGTGGACAGTTGGGATATCTACTTCAACATAGAATATAGCTGGGTCCTATCTGGTGCCAAACAGTACGCCCACGTGGACAGTTGGGATATCTACTTCAACATAGAATAAAGCTGGGTCCTATCTGGTGTCAAACAGTACGCCCTCGTGGACGGTTGGGATATCTACTTCAACATAGAATATAGCTGGGTCCTATCTGGTGTCAAACAGTACGCCCTCGTGGACGGTTGGGATATCTACTTCAACATAGAATAAAGCTGGGTCCTATCTGGTGTCAAACAGTACGCCCTCGTGGACGGTTGGGATATCTACTTCAACATAGAATAAAGCTGGGTCCTATCTGGTGTCAAACAGTACGCCCTCGTGGACGGTTGGGATATCTACTTCAACATAGAATAAAGCTGGGTCCTATCTGGTGTCCAACAGTACGCCCTCGTGGACGGTTGGGATATCTACTTCAGCATAGAATAAAGCTGGGTCCTATCTGGTGTCCAACAGTACGCCCTCGTGGACGGTTGGAATATCTACTTCAGCTGAGTTAATCATAATTAAAGGACAGGAAAATGGCAAGGTGTGTTTATTTTTTAAATGTAACATTTTACTAGGCAAGTCAGTTAAGAACAAATTCGTAGTTTATTTATGTTATTGCTGTATATATGATAACCAGTGACATTTTATTATCCAGCAGATTGTGGTACAGCTCGGGGATCCCAACAAGAGATGAGCGTCTCTGACTGCCTCTGAAGAGATGGTTGTTTGGAGTGCTCTACCGCAAGTTCTTTTGGTCAATAAATCTTGATTGGTATGAACATTCATTAGGTTGCAGGGAGGAGAAAAATGATGACATGGATACTGAACAGAAATATCGAGGCAAGGTGCAAAGTGTTGGTCCCATGTTTCATGAGCTGAGATCCCAGGAATGTTCCATACCTACGAAAAGCACATCTCTCTAAAATGTGCACATTTGTTTATCCCTATTAGTTAGCATTTCTCCTTTTACAGGATGATTCACCCACCTGATAGGTACGGGTAGGACGTTGTGTGTGACAGAGTGTGTGTGTGTGACAGAGTGTGTGTGTGTGACAGAGTGTGTGTGTGTGACAGAGTGTGTGTGTGTGACAGAGTGTGTGTGTGGCATATCAAGAAGTTGTGTCCCGCCACAGATGTCTCAAGTTGAGGGAGCGTGTAATTGGCATTCCGACCGCAGTAATGTCCACCAGAGCTGTTGCCAGTGAAACAATGTTATTTTCTCTACTATAAACCACCTAAAGTCGTTGTAGAGAATTTGGCAGTACGTCCATCCGGCCTCAGAAGCACAGACCATGTGTAACCACACCAGCTCACATCCGGCTTCTTCATCTGCAGGATAATAGGCGGTGGTGGGGGGGAGGGATTTGTCTGTTATAAAGCCATTGTGGGGAAAACCTAATTCTGATTGAGTGGGCCTATGCCCACCCCTGCCCAGTCATTAGACATCTATAGATTAGGGTCTAATGAATGTATTTCTATTGACTGATTTCCTTGTATGAACTATATACATCAAGGGCTCCCTCTGACACACACTAAGGAGCATGGTAAAGGGCTCCCTCTGCTGGACACACTAAGGAGCATGGTAAAGGGCTCCCTCTGCTGGACACACTAAGGAGCATGGTAAAGGGCTCCCTCTGCTGGACACACTAAGGAGCATGGTAATGGGCTCCCTCTGCTGGCCACACTAAGGAGCATGGTAAAGAACAGAAGACACCAGGGATATAACTTAAACAAGCTTATTTTTAATGGAGCTGCAAAACTGTTTGAATTTCCTTGAGAACGTTCTCTTACATACAGGGGCAGGAAGCCTAGCGGGTTAGAGTGTTGGGCCAGTAACCGGACGGTCTCTGGTTCAAATCCCCGAGCTGACTAGGTGAAAAATCTGTCCATGTGCCTTTGAGCAAGGCACTTACCCCTAATTGCTCCTATAAGTCACTGTGGATCAGAGCGTCTGCTAAACGAAAACACAGAGTTCCAACGTTACAGAAACATCGTATCACAAATGCTCCCAACCCAAACATGTAGACATTTTTTTTTTTACCCCAAAAAAAGGACAATAAAACAAACTGTAAAACAATCCCCCATCGTGAAGCAGACATCCTAACAAGATCTGGGTGGTGGGGAAATTCAAACCTTTTTGCTTAGCCTCGCCGTGGGAGGAGCCAGAATAACAAACTTTTAATTTAATTGGGTGGGTGAGGTTCCACCCGTCTTCCATATAAGGCACAAGACTAAATAAACCCCATCTCCGTTACTTGTTTACAAATGTCAAAATGACCAAATACGGCACCTTGACAATATAACCCACTAGTGTACAAAATGTTAATCCTATATTTTTCTTTTTTTTTTCTTCGACCAAAGATGAGGGGACCAGGCGGCCTCAGCCAAAGGAAAGGTGAGGGGACAAGGCGACCTCAGCCAAAGGAAAGGTGAGGGGACAAGGCGGCCTCAGCCAAAGGAAAGGTGAGGGGAACAGGCGGCCTCAGCCAAAGGAAAGGTGAGGGGACCAGGCGGCCTCAGCCAAAGGAAAGGTGAAAGGGGACCAGGCGGCCTCAGCCAAGGGAAATTTGAAAGGGGACCAGGCGGCCTCAGCCAAAGGAAAGGTGAGGGGACCAGGCGACCTCAGCCAAAGGAAAGGTGAGGGGAACAGGAGGCCTCAGCCAAAGGAAAGGTGAGGGGACCAGGAGGCCTCAGCCAAAGGAAAGGTGAGGGGACCAGGCGGCCTCAGCCAAAGGAAAGGTGAGGGGACCAGGCGGCCTCAGCCAAAGGAAAGGTGAAAGGGGACCAGGCGGCCTCAGCCAAGGGAAATTTGAAAGGGGACCAGGCGGCCTCAGCCAAAGGAAAGGTGAGGGGACCAGGCGACCTCAGCCAAAGGAAAGGTGAGGGGACCAGGCGACCTCAGCCAAAGGAAAGGTGAGGGGAACAGGAGGCCTCAGCCAAAGGAAAGGTGAGGGGACCAGGAGGCCTCAGCCAAAGGAAAGGTGAGGGGACCAGGCGGCCTCAGCCAAAGGAAAGGTGAAGGGGACCAGGCGACCTCAGCCAAAGGAAAGGGGACCAGGCGACCTCAGCCAAAGGAAAGGGGACCAGGCGACCTCAGCCAAAGGAAAGGGGACCAGGCGGCCTCAGCCAAAGGAAAGGGGACCAGGCGGCCTCAGCCAAAGGAAAGGTGAAAGGGGACCAGGCGGCCTCAGCCAAAGGAAAGGTGAAAGGGGACCAGGCGGCCTCAGCCAAAGGAAAGGAAAGGGGACCAGGCGGCCTCAGCCAAAGGAAAGGAAAGGGGACCAGGCGGCCTCAGCCAAAGGAAAGGAAAGGGGACCAGGAGGCCTCAGCCAAAGGAAAGGTGAGGGGACCAGGCGGCCTCAGCCAAAGGAAAGGGGACCAGGCGGCCTCAGCCAAAGGAAAGGGGACCAGGCGGCCTCAGCCAAAGGAAAGGTGAAAGGGGACCAGGCGGCCTCAGCCAAAGGAAAGGAAAGGGGACCAGGCGGCCTCAGCCAAAGGAAAGGAAAGGGGACCAGGAGGCCTCAGCCAAAGGAAAGGAAAGGGGACCAGGAGGCCTCAGCCAAAGGAAAGGTGAGGGGACCAGGCGGCCTCAGCCAAAGGAAAGGAAAGGGGACCAGGAGGCCTCAGCCAAAGGAAAGGAAAGGGGACCAGGAGGCCTCAGCCAAAGGAAAGGTGAGGGGACCAGGCGGCCTCAGCCAAAGGAAAGGTGAGGGGACCAGGCGGCCTCAGCCAAAGGAAAGGAAAGGGGACCAGGAGGCCTCAGCCAAAGGAAAGGGGACCAGGCGGCCTCAGCCAAAGGAAAGGTGAAGGGACCAGGCGGCCTCAGCCAAAGGAAAGGTGAGGGGACCAGGCGGCCTCAGCCAAAGGAAAGGGGACCAGGAGGCCTCAGCCAAAGGAAAGGGGACCAGGCGGCCTCAGCCAAAGGAAAGGGGACCAGGCGGCCTCAGCCAAAGGAAAGGGGACCAGGCGGCCTCAGCCAAAGGAAAGGGGACCAGGCGGCCTCAGCCAAAGGAAAGGTGACCAGGCGGCCTCAGCCAAAGGAAAGGTGAGGGGACCAGGCGACCTCAGCCAAAGGAAAGGTGAGGGGACCAGGCGACCTCAGCCAAAGGAAAGGGGACCAGGCGGCCTCAGCCAAAGGAAAGGTGAGGGGACCAGGCGGCCTCAGCCAAAGGAAAGGTTAAAAAGTTGACACACTTTCACTCACACAAGAGAATTGATGAGAACAGATAGAGGGGATGAGTGTTAGAGAGTTAGCTATTAGAGATAAAGAATGTGCATGTCAGTGTGTGAGGGAGGGACAGGGGGCTGTTCTAACTGCAGCACTTGCTCTTCCATCCTGTGACTCCACTCCCACCGCTGATGTCCACGTTTTCACTGTTGGGCTCTTTGACGGGCGTCTGCAACACACACCCAGCCATTATACACACATTACACACACCCACATTACACACACACACCCATTATACACACACACACATTACACCCACATTATACCCACATTACACACACCCACATTACACACGCCCACATTACACACGCATACACACATTATACACACATTACACACACCCACATTACACACACATTATACACACCCACATTACACACACCCACATTACACACGCCCACATTACACACGCCCACATTACACACGCCCACATTACACACGCCCACATTACACACGCCCACATTACACACGCCCACATTACACACGCATACACACATTATACACACATTACACACACCCACATTACACACACATTACACACACCCACATTACACACACATTATACACACCCACATTACACACACCCACATTACACACACATTATACACATTACACACATTACACACACACATTACACCCACATTACACACATTACACACACCCACATTACACACACATTATACATACAAACATTACTTACACCACCATCATCACATATACAGTACCAGTCAAAGGTTTGGACACACCTACCGATTCATTTGGACTATTATCTACATTGTAGAATAATAGTGAAGACATCAAAGCTACGAAACACATAGGGAATCATGTAGTAACCAAAAATGTGTTAAAGAAACAAAATATATTTTAGATTTGAGATTGTTGAAAGTAGCCACCCTTTGCCTAGACAACTTTGCATTCTCTCAACCAGCTTCATGAGGAATGCTTTTCCAACTGTCTTGAAGAAGTTCCCACATATGCTGAGCACTTGTTGGCCGCGTTTCCTTCACTCTGCGGTCCAACTCATCCAAATTGATTCGAGGTCGGGTGATTGTGGAAACCAGGTCATCTGATGCAGCACTCCATCACTCTACTTGTTGGTCAAATATCCCTTACACAGCCTGGAGGTGTGTTGGGTCATTGTCCTGTTGAAAAACAAATGATAGTCCCACTAAGCACAAACCAGATGGGATGGCGTATCACTGCAAAATGCTGTGGTAGCCATGCTGGTTAAGTGTGCCTTCCCGCTTAAATAAATCACGACAGTGTCACCAGCAAAGCACCATCACACCTCCTCCTCCAAGCTTCACTGTGGGAACCACACATGCGGAGATCATCCGTTCACTTACTCTGCGTCTCACAAACACGTCGATTGGAACCAAAATTAGCACATTTGGACCAAAGGACATATTTCCACCGGTCAAATGTCCAATGCTCGTGTTTTTTGGCCCAAGCAAGTCTCTTATTATTAATATTGGTGTCCTTTAGTAGTGTTTTTTTTGCAGCAATTCAACCATGAAGGCCTGATTCATGCAGTCTCCTTGAACTCTGTGAAGCATTTATTTGGACTGCAGATCCACAAATGAACTTTTAACAAGGCGCACCTATTCCAGGTGACTAACTCATGAAGCTGGTTGAGAGAATGCCAAGAGTGTGCAAAGCTGTCATCAAGGTAAAGGGTGGCTACTTTGAAGAATCTAAAATATATTTTGATTTGTTTAACAGTTTTTTGGTTACTACATGATTCCATATGTGTTATTTCAGAGTTTTGATGTTGTCACTAATATTCTACAATGTAGAAAAAAGTAAAATAAAGAAAAACCCTGGAATGAGTAGGTGTGTCCAGACTTTTTGACTGGTAGTGTACATACACACATGCTAGAGATACACACACCACCAACCTTTCTGAGGATGTCTTCTGCTAGCGTGAGGAAAGCCTTCTCGATGCTAATGTTGGCCTTAGCACTCGTCTCAAAAAACCTAATACCATGTTCTCTGGCAATCTGAGAGAGAGCGAAAGAGGACTGTTTAAATTACTATAACTCTATTACAAATGTAAGGGAAACAAACATATGATACATGCTGCAGTAGACCTTCAGAAAAATAGAACGCAAAACATATCCTTGACTAGCCGATGCTAGCCCGCTGAATGAATGACAAATGGACGGAATGGGCAATAATTGTGCAGGTTTGCTTCACAATCTAATTTAAAATGAGGCCTAACTGAATGATACAGTTGATTTAATTTAGAACAACAGTGTGATGAGGCTGTGTTATGCCTGTTTATCAGCGTTTCCGCTCATGTTAATAATTTGACAGCTCGCCTTGCGGAATGATAACATTATCGTTTTGACAGCTCGCCTTGCGGAATGATAACATTATCGTTTTGACAGCTCGCCTTGCGGAATGATAACATTATCGTTTTGACAGCTCGCCTTGCGGAATGATAACATTATCGTTTTGACAGCTCGCCTTGCGGAATGATAACATTATCGTTTTGACAGCTCGGCTTGCGGAATGATAACATTATCGTTTTGACAGCTCGGCTTGCGGAATGATAACATTATCTTTTACGTTTTGACAGCTCGCCTTGCGGAATGATAACATTATCGTTTTGACAGCTCGCCTTGCGGAATGATAACATTATCGTTTTGACAGCTCGCCTTGCGGAATGATAACATTATCGTTTTGACAGCTCGCCTTGCGGAATGATAACATTATCGTTTTGACAGCTCGCCTTGCGGAATGATAACATTATCGTTTTGACAGCTCGCCTTGTGGAATGATAACATTATCGTTTTGACAGCTCGCCTTGTGGAATGATAACATTATCGTTTTGACAGCTCGCCTTGTGGAATGATAACATTATCGTTTTGACAGCTCGCCTTGTGGAATGATAACATTATCGTTTTGACAGCTCGCCTTGCGGAATGATAACATTATCGTTTTGACAGCTCGCCTTGCGGAATGATAACATTATCGTTTTGACAGCTCGCCTTGCGGAATGATAACATTATCGTTTTGACAGCTCGGCTTGCGGAATGATAACATTATCGTTTTGACAGCTCGGCTTGCGGAATGATAACATTATCGTTTTGACAGCTCGCCTTGCGGAATGATAACATTATCGTTTTGACAGCTCGCCTTGCGGAATGATAACATTATCGTTTTGACAGCTCGGCTTGCGGAATGATAACATTATCTTTTACGTTTTGACAGCTCGCCTTGCGGAATGATAACATTATCGTTTTGACAGCTCGCCTTGCGGAATGATAACATTATCTTTTACGTTTTGACAGCTCGCCTTGCGGAATGATAACATTATCGTTTTGACAGCTCGCCTTGCGGAATGATAACATTATCATTTACGTTTTGACAGCTCGCCTTGCGGAATGATACCGTTATCGTTTTGACAGCTCGCCTTGCGGAATGATACCGTTATCGTTTTGACAGCTCGCCTTGTGGAATGATAACATTATCGTTTTGACAGCTCGCCTTGCGGAATGATAACATTATCGTTTTGACAGCTCGCCTTGCGGAATGATAACATTATCGTTTTGACAGCTCGCCTTGCGGAATGATAACATTATCGTTTTGACAGCTCGGCTTGCGGAATGATAACATTATCGTTTTGACAGCTCGCCTTGCGGAATGATAACATTATCGTTTTGACAGCTCGGCTTGCGGAATGATAACATTATCGTTTTGACAGCTCGGCTTGCGGAATGATAACATTATCGTTTTGACAGCTCGGCTTGCGGAATGATAACATTATCGTTTTGACAGCTCGGCTTGCGGAATGATAACATTATCTTTTACGTTTTGACAGCTCGCCTTGCGGAATGATAACATTATCGTTTTGACAGCTCGCCTTGCGGAATGATAACATTATCTTTTACGTTTTGACAGCTCACCTTGCGGAATGATAACATTATCGTTTTGACAGCTCGCCTTGCGGAATGATAACATTATCATTTACGTTTTGACAGCTCGCCTTGCGGAATGATACCGTTATCGTTTTGACAGCTCGCCTTGCGGAATGATACCGTTATCGTTTTGACAGCTCACCTTGCGGAATAATAACATTATCTTTTACTTTGTAAGAGTTGAGATCTGTTTATAAATCTGCCTTCTATTGGTTGAGATGCACTGCATACGTCTTCCCCTGGGTGTCAGCGAATAGTGAGAGTTGAAATGGGGTTGCTAGGCAGAACTGAGAGCTTATAAAAGACCTCGGAACAAAGTGTCCTGCCTTTTTTCACTTCGCTCTGACGCAGGGAGGACATCTGGCTGTGGCTCTAGAACGCTCCGGTTATAGGCCTTAGATATATCCGGTCATGTTTTTATTCGTTATAGGTGTTAAAGACATCATAAGGTAGTTAATTTAAACCGACTTATAGCAGTTTATATCAGTTTATTGCGATTTTCTGGAATTTCTTTGTCACGCGCTATCACGAGTTGGACACCTCTCCTGCACATAGCTAGCGTTAGCTGCTATTTCTACAGGAGAAGAGGACATCTTTCAACCAAGACGATTGTTCTGGAGAAAGGACACCTTGCCCAAGATTCTGATGGAAGCTCGTCAAATAGTAAGAAGTCTTTATGCTGTTAATTCGTATTTATGTTGACAAATGTTAAACAATAATTCCGCCATGAATTTCGATGCGGTCTCGCTTTAGCGCACGCTGTATGCTGAAGTAACGTTAATTTAAAAAATGTAACACAGCGATTGCATTAAGAACTAATTTATCTTTCATTTGCTGTCCAACCTGTATTTTTTAGTCAAGTTTATGATTAGTTATTGATTAGATTAGGTGCCTCTCCAAGATGGCGCCGGACAGATTGCTTGAAGTTTGGCCACTACTCACATTGTATAACCACGATTTGTGCCGCTACATATGCACATTTTCGAACAAACCCTATATGCATTGTGTAATATGATGTTACAGGACTGTCATCTGAAGAAGTTTATGAAGGTTAGTCAAAAATTATATATCTTTTGCTTGCTTGTTACGATCGCTAACCTTTGCTGCTGGTAAATGGTGTTGTGTTTCTGGCTATTGTGGTAAGCTAATACAATGCTATATTGTGTTTTCGCTGTAAAACACTTAAAAAATCTGAAATATTGGCTGGATTCACAAGATGTTTGTCTTTCATTTGCTGTACGCTGTGTATTTTTCAGAAATGTTATGATGAGTATTTAGGTAATTCACGTTGCTCTCTGTAGTTATTCTAGTCGCTATGGTAAGAGTTATGATGGTGGCTGCAATGGTAAACTCTGATTTATACCTGAAATATGCAAATTTTTCTAACAAAACATATGCTATACAATAAATATGTTATCAGACTGTCATCTGATGAAGTTGTTTCTTGGTTAGTGGCTATTTATATCTTTATTTGGTCGAAATTGTGATAGCTACTGATGGAGTAAAAAAATGGTGGAGTAAGAAAAGTGGTGTCTTTTGATAACGTTGTTAGCTAATTGTTTTACATAGTGTCTTCCCTGTAAAACATTTTAAAAATCAGAAATGATGGCTGGATTCACAAGATGTGTATCTTTCATCTGGTGTCTTGGACTTGTGATTTAATGATATTTAGATGCTAGTATTTACTTGTGACACTATGCTAGGCTATGCTAGTCAGCTTTTTTACTGATGGGGGTGCTCCCGGATCCGGATTTGGGAGGAATTAGAGGTTAAGTCTTTATTTAAGCCTCATCTCTTCAGTAGCTCCTATGATTGAGTGTAGTCTGGCCCAGGAGTGTGAAGGTAAACGGAAAGCCACTGGAGCAACGAACCGCCCTTGCTGTCTCTGCCTGGCCGGTTCCCCTCTCTCCACTGGGATTCTCTGCCTCTAACCCTATTACAGGGGCTGAGTCACTGGCTTACTGGTGCTCTTCCATGCCGTCCCTAGGAGGGGTGCGTCACTTGAGTGGGTTGAGTCACTGACGTGGTCTTCCTGTCTGGGTTGGCGCCCCCCCTTGGGTTGTGCCGTGGCGGAGATCTTTGTGGGCTATACTCGGCCTTGTCTCAGGATGGTAAGTTGGTGGTTGAAGATATCCCTCTAGTGGTGTGGGGGCTGTGTTTTGGCAAAGTGGGTGGGGTTATATCCTTCCTGTTTGGCCCTGTCCGGGGGTATCGTCAGACGGTGCCAGTGTCTCCCGACCCCTCCTGTCTCAGCCTCCAGTATTTATGCTGCAGTAGTTTATGTGTCGGGGGGCTAGGGTCAGTCTGTTATATCTGGAGTATTTCTCCTGTCTTATCCGGTGTCTGTGTGAATTTAAGACGGCTCTCTGTAATTCTCTCTCTTTCTCTCGGAAGACTTGAGCCCTAGAACCATGCCTCAGGACTACCTGGCATGATGACTCCTTGCTGTCCCCAGTCCACCTGGTCGTGCTGCTGCTCCAGTTTCAACTGTTCTGCCTGCGGCTGTGGAACCCTGACCTGTTCACCGGACGTGCTACCTGTCCCAGACCTGCTGTTTTCAACTCTCTAGAGACGGCAGGAGCGGTAGAGATACGCTGAATGATCGGCTATGAAAAACCAACTGACATTTAGTCCTGAGGTGCTGACCTGTTGCACCCTCGACAACCACTGTGATTCTCATTATTTGACCATGCTGGTCATCTATGAACAGCCATGTTCTGTTATAATCTCCACCCGGCACAGCCAGAAGAGGACTGGCCACCCCTCATAGCCTGGTTCCTCTCTAGGTTTTGGCCTTTCTAGGGAGTTTTTCCTAGCCACCGTGCTTCTACACCTGCATTGCTTGCCGTTTGGGGTTTTAGGCTGGGTTTCTGTACAGCACTTTGATATATCAACTGATGTAAGAAGGGCTATATAAAATAAACTCATCACCCCTCATAGCCTGGTTCCTCTCTAGGTTTCTTCCTAGGTTTTGGCCTTTCTAGGGAGTTTTTCCTAGCCACCGTGCTTCTACACCTGCATTGCTTGCCGTTTGGGGTTTTAGGCTGGGTTTCTGTACAGCACTTTAAGATATCAGCTGATGTAAGAAGGGCTTTATAAATACATTTGATTGATAGAATTATACAAAACATATCATTGAGTATCTAAACAAATAACTATATATATATACTATTTAAATATATGTATTTCCACAAATATTTCTTCATGGAATGAATCCTAGATAAGTTACTGCACCATTTATCATATATATATCAAGCGTTGGGTCGTACGTTTGCTGCACATTGCAGGTTGACATGCATCTGATGCGAACAGCGACGCCTGGCAACGACAGGCTGACAGGCTGAAAGGTGTGTCTACTGTTAAAACAACATGGAGCCTATTGAAAGTTTGTCTCACCTGCTCTCCCTTGGCTTTTGGTACCACCCTCTTGTCCTCCATGTCACACTTGTTGCCTAGCAGCATTCTCTCCACGTCCTCGTTGGCATGCTGAAACACATGTTACAGACTAACTCCAACCCCATCACACAACACCCCGGCGCGTCGTCGTAGCGACTGACCCCGGCGCGTCGTCGTACAGACTGACCCCAACAGTCTGTACTATGTGTTGGGGTTAGTTAGTCTGTACGATGATGGGGTTAGATTGTCTGTAGACTAACCCCATCATAATACAGACTAACCCCCTCATAGTACAGACTAACCCCCTCATAGTACAGACTAACCCCCTCATAGTACAGACTAACCCCATCATAGTACAGACTAACCCCATCATAGTACAGACTAACCCCCTCATAGTACAGACTAACCCCATCATAGTACAAACTAACCCCATCATAGTACAAACTAACCCCATCATAGTACAGACTAACCCCATCATAGTACAGACTAACCCCATCATAGTACAGACTAACCCCATCATAGTACAGACTAACCCCATCATAGTACAGACTAACCCCATCATAGTACAGACTAACCCCATCATAGTACAGACTAACCCCATCATAGTACAGACTAACCCCATCATAGTACAGACTAACCCCATCATAGTACAGACTAACCCCATCATAGTACAGACTAACCCCATCCAGCACCTCTCTGAATGCGGCATTGAATGCTTTAGCAGGATTCTCTCTTCACAACGTGTGTGTGTGTGTGTGTGTGTGTGTGTGTGTGTGTGTGTGTGTGTGTGTGTGTGTGTGTGTGTGTACCATTCAAAAGTTTGGGGTCACTTAGAAATGTTTTTGTTTTTGAAAGAAAAGCACTTTTTTTCTTCCATTAACTTGATCAGAAATACAGTGTAGACATTGTTAATGTTGTAAATGACTATTCTAGCTGGAAACGGCTGATTTTATATGGAATATCTACATAGGCGTACAGAGACCCGTTATCAGCAACCATCACTCCTGTGTTCAAATGCCACGCTGTGTTAGATAATCCAAGTTTATCATTTTAAAAGGCTAATTGATCATTAGAAAACCCTTTTGCAATTATATTAGCAGAGCTGAAAACTGTTGTCTGATTAAAGAAGCAATAAAACTGGCCCTCTTTAGACTAGTTGAGTGTCTGGAGTATCAGCATTTGTGGGTTTGATTACAGGCTCAAAATGGACAGAAACAAAGAACTTTCTTCTGAAACTCGTCAGTCTATTCTTGTTCTGGTAAATGAAGGCTATTCCATGCGAGAAATTGCCAAGAAATTGAAGATCTTGTACAACGCTGTGTGCTACTCCCTTCACAGAACAGCACAAACTGGCTCTAACCAGAATGGAAAGAGGAGTGGGGGGCCCCGGTGCAACACTGAGCAAGAGGACAAGTACATTAGAGTGTCTAGTTTGAGAAACAGACGCATCACAAGTCCTCAACTGGCAGCTTCATTAAATAGTACCCACAAAACACCAGTCTCAACGTCAACAGTGAAGAGGCGACTCCGGGGTGCTGGCCTTCTAGGCAGAGTTCCTCTGTCCAGTGTCTGTTCTCTTGCCCATCTTAATCTTTTTAATTGGCCAATCTGAGATACGACTTTTTCTTTGCCACTCTGCCAAGAAGGCCAGCATCCCGGAGACGCCTCTTCACTGTTGACATTGAGACTGGTGTTTTGCGGGTACTATTTAATGGCATGCAACAAGGCCAGCATCCCGGAGTCGCCTCTTCACTTTTGACGTTGAGACTGGTGTTTTGCGGGTACTATTTAATGGCATGCAACAAGGCCAGCATCCCGGAGTCGCCTCTTCACTGTTGACATTGAGACTGGTGTTTTGTGGGTACTATTTAATGGCATGCAACAAGGCCAGCATCCCGGAGTCGCCTCTTCACTGTTGACATTGAGACTGGTGTTTTGCGGGTACTATTTAATGGCATGCAACAAGGCCAGCATCCCGGAGTCGCCTCTTCACTGTTGACATTGAGACTGGTGTTTTGCGGGTACTATTTAATGGCATGCAACAAGGCCAGCATCCCGGAGTCGCCTCTTCACTGTTGACATTGAGACTGGTGTTTTGTGGGTACTATTTAATGGAATGCAACAATGTTGATAACGGTGCTATTTTCACTTAGTTTGTGTTTCTTACGTCTGCAAACTGCTAGTTTGTCTTTTCTTAGCAAGTTGCTCTAACTCTTGTGAGATGCTAATTGTTAGCCGCTAATGCTAATACATGTACTGAGTCAGAGCAAACGTAGCTAGCTAATACAGCCTGATAATATCAGTGATGGTGTAGACCTAAATCAGCATGTTGTTTGTGCAACAGTATCTACTAAATCAAAGAGGAATATGCAAAGCAAGAATATGCTACATGAAGTAGCTAAGAAAACATGCTATGTAGCCAAAGCTTATAGGGTTCCCTAGGAAACACTTATCAACACTTTAGTTCCTACCATGTTACAATTACTCCTCCCTTTAAACCGTTGTCATCTCAAACACTGTATTCAAAGTGTTATATTAGTACTATAGAATAGTAATTATATTTTCATGATTCCAACAGTTTTGCTTTAATTCGCAAGTCAAATCTCAATTGCAACATTTAGTTAAAAATAAATCCAAGATTATTTGCCCATATCGTGGCAGTGTGGAAATTCTCTCAATTGAGCAGTGGTGTAAAGTACTTCAGTAGTAACAAAGTAGTATTACTTGTTTGGTATCTGTACTTTACTATTTTTATTTTTGACAACTTACTTTTACTTCACTACATTCCTAAAGAAAATGCTGTACTTTTTACTCCATACATTTTCCCTGACACCCAAAAGTACTCGTTACATTTTGAATGCTTAGCAGGACAGGAAAATGGTCCAATTCACACACTTGTCAAGAGAACATCCCTGGTCATCTACTGCCTCGGATCTGGACGACTCACTAAACACAAAAGCTTTGTTTGTAAATTATGTCTGAGTGTTGGAGTGTGCCCCTGACTATCCGTAAAAAAAAATGGTGCCATCTGGTTTGCTTAATAAGGAATTTTAAGTTATTTATACTTTTACTTTTGATACTTAAGTACATTTTCTTAATTACATTTATTTTGATACCTAAGTATATTTAAAACCAAATACAGTCCTCTGGTCTGATGAAACAAAAATAGAACTGTTTGGCACTAATGACCATCGTTCTGTTTGGAGGGAAAAGGGGGAGGCTTGCAAGCCGAAGAACACCATCCCAACCGTGAAGCACGGGGGTGGCAGCATCATGTTGTGGGGGTGCTTTGCTGCAGGAGGGACTGGTGCGCTTCACACAAACAAATGGCATCATGAGAAAGGAAAATTATGTGGATATATTGAAGCAGCATCTCAAGACATCAGTCAGGAAGTTAAAGCTTGGTCGCAAATGGGTCTTCCAAATGGACAATGACCCCAAGCATACTACCAAAGTTGTGGCAAAATGGCTTAAGGACAACAAAGTCAAGGTATTGGAGTGGCCATCACAAAGCCCTGACCTCAATCCTATAGAACATTTGTGGGCAGAACTGAAAAAGTGTGTGCGAGCAAGGAGGCCTACAAACCTGACTCAGTTACACCAGCTCTGTCAGGAGGAATGGGCCAAAATTCACCCAACTTATTGTGGGAAGCTTGTGGAAGGCTACCCGAAACGTTTGACCCAAGTTTAAACAATTTAAAGGCAATGCTACCAAATACTAATTGAGTGCATGTAAACTTCTGACCCACTGGGAATGTGGTGAAAGAAATAAAAGCTGAAATAAATATTTCTCTCTACTATTATTCTGACATTTCACATTCTTAAAATAAAGTGGTGATCCTAACTGACCAAAGACAGGGAATTTTTACTAGGATTAAATGTCAAGAAAAGTAAAAAACTGATTTTAAATGTATTATACTGAGGTGCATGTAAACTTCCGACTTCAACTGTACATATAGACGAGCGATGTCAGAGCGGAACGGACTAAGATACAGTAGAATAGTATAAAATACAGCATATACATATGAGATGAGTAATGCCAGATATGTATAATGTGTGTGTGTGTGTGTGTGTGTGTATAATGTGTGTGTATAATGTGTGTGTGTGTGTGTATAATGTGTGTGTGTGTGTGTATAATGTGTGTGTGTGTGTGTGTGCGTGTGTATAATGTGTGTGTGTGTACGTGTGTATAATGTGTGTGTGTGTGTGTGTGCGTGTGTATAATGTGTGTGTGTGTACGTGTGTATAATGTGTGTGTGTGTGTGTGTGTGTGTATAATGTGTTTGTACCTCGTCGATGTTGCGGAGCCACTTGCTGATGTTCTCGAAGCTCTTGGCGTTGGTGATGTCATAGACCAGCATGATGCCCATGGCGCCTCGATAGTAGGACGTGGTGATGGTGTGGAACCTCTCCTGACCTGCTGTGTCCCTGTTAAACACATTATATATATAAACTACTCCTGACCAGCTGTGTCCCTGTTTAACACATTATATATATAAACTACTCCTGACCAGCTGTGTCCCTGTTAAACACATTATATATATAAACTACTCCTGACCAGCTGTGTCCCTGTTTAACACATTATATATATAAACTACTCCTGACCTGCTGTGTCCCTGTTAAACACATTATATATATAAACTACTCCTGACCAGCTGTGTCCCTGTTAAACACATTATATATATAAACTACTCCTGACCAGCTGTGTCCCTGTTAAACACATTATATATATAAACTACTCCTGACCAGCTGTGTCCCTGTTAAACACATTATATATATATAAACTACTCCTGACCAGCTGTGTCCCTGTTAAACACATTATATATATAAACTACTCCTGACCTGCTGTGTCCCTGTTAAACACATTATATATATAAACTACTCCTGACCTGCTGTGTCCCTGTTAAACACATTATATATATAAACTACTCCTGACCAGCTGTGTCCCTGTTAAACACATTATATATATAAACTACTCCTGACCAGCTGTGTCCCTGTTAAACACATTATATATATAAACTACTCCTGACCAGCTGTGTCCCTGTTAAACACATTATATATATAAACTACTCCTGACCAGCTGTGTCCCTGTTAAACACATTATATATATAAACTACTCCTGACCTGCTGTGTCCCTGTTAAACACATTATATATATAAACTACTCCTGACCTGCTGTGTCCCTGTTAAACACATTATATATATAAACTACTCCTGACCTGCTGTGTCCCTGTTAAACACATTATATATATAAACTACTCCTGACCTGCTGTGTCCCTGTTAAACACATTATATATATAAACTACTCCTGACCTGCTGTGTCACTGTTAAACACATTATATATATAAACTACTCCTGACCAGCTGTGTCCCTGTTAAACACATTATATATATAAACTACTCCTGACCAGCTGTGTCCCTGTTAAACACATTATATATATAAACTACTCCTGACCAGCTGTGTCCCTGTTAAACACATTATATATATAAACTACTCCTGACCAGCTGTGTCCCTGTTAAACACATTATATATATAAACTACTCCTGACCAGCTGTGTCCCTGTTAAACACATTATATATATAAACTACTCATGACCAGCTGTGCCCCTGTTAAACACATTATATATATAAACTACTCCTGACCAGCTGTGTCCCTGTTAAACACATTATATATATAAACTACTCCTGACCTGCTGTGTCCCTGTTAAACACATTATATATATAAACTACTCCTGACCAGCTGTGTCCCTGTTAAACACATTATATATATAAACTACTCCTGACCTGCTGTGTCCCTGTTAAACACATTATATATATAAACTACTCCTGACCAGCTGTGTCCCTGTTAAACACATTATATATATAAACTACTCCTGACCAGCTGTGTCCCTGTTAAACACATTATATATATAAACTACTCCTGACCAGCTGTGTCCCTGTTAAACACATTATATATATAAACTACTCCTGACCTGCTGTGTCCCTGTTAAACACATTATATATATAAACTACTCCTGACCAGCTGTGTCCCTGTTAAACACATTATATATATAAACTACTCCTGACCAGCTGTGTCCCTGTTAAACACATTATATATATAAACTACTCCTGACCAGCTGTGTCCCTGTTAAACACATTATATTTATAAACTACTCCTGACCTGCTGTGCCCCTGTTAAACACATTATATATATAAACTACTCCTGACCAGCTGTGTCCCTGTTAAACACATTATATATATAAACTACTCCTGACCAGCTGTGTCCCTGTTAAACACATTATATATATAAACTACTCCTGACCAGCTGTGTCCCTGTTAAACACATTATATATATAAACTACTCCTGACCAGCTGTGTCCCTGTTAAACACATTATATATATATAAACTACTCCTGACCAGCTGTGTCCCTGTTAAACACATTATATATATAAACTACTCATGACCAGCTGTGTCCCTGTTAAACACATTATATATATAAACTACTCCTGACCAGCTGTGTCCCTGTTAAACACATTATATATATAAACTACTCATGACCAGCTGTGTCCCTGTTAAACACATTATATATATATAAACTACTCCTGACCAGCTGTGTCCCTGTTAAACACATTATATATATAAACTACTCCTGACCAGCTGTGTCCCTGTTAAACACATTATATATATAAACTACTCCTGACCAGCTGTGTCCCTGTTAAACACATTATATACAGTTGAAGGGGGAAGTTTACATGCACATTAGCCAAATACATTTAATCAGTTTTTCACAATTCCTGACATTTAATCCTAGTAAAAATTCCCCGTCTTAGGTAAGTTAAAATAAAGTGGTGATCCTAAGAATGTGAAATGTCAGAATAATAGAGAATTATTTATTTCAGCTTTTATTTATTTCATCACATACCCAGTGGGGTGGGAAGTCTACACAGGGCTTTGTGATGGCCACTCCAATACCTTGACTTTGTTGTCCTTAAGTCATTTGCCACAACTTTGGAAGTATGCTTGGGGTCATTGTCCATTTGGAAGACCCATTTGCGACCAAGCTTTAACTTCCTGACTGATGTCTTGAGATGTTGCTTCAATATATCCACATAATGTTCCTGCCTCATGATGCCATCTATTTTGAAGTGCACCAGACCCTCTTGCAGCAAAGCACTCCCACAACATGATGCTGCCACCCCCATGCTTCACGGTTGGGATGGTGTTCTTCGGCTTGCAAGCCTCCCCCTTTTTCCTCCAAACATAACGATGGTCATTAATGCCAAACAGTTTTATTTTTGTTTAATCAGACGAGAGAACATTTCTCCAAAAAAGTACGATCTTTGTCCCCATGTGCAGTTGCAAACAGTAGTGTGGCTATTTTATGGCGGTTTTGGAGCAGTGGCTTCTTCCTTGATGAGCGGCCTTTCAGGTCATGTCGATATAGGACTCGTTTTACTGTGGATATAGATACTTTTGTACCTGTTTCCTCCAGCGTCTTCACAAGGTCCTTTGCTGTTCTGGGATTGATTTGCACTTTTCTCACCAAAGTATGTTCATCTCTAGGAGACAGAACGTGTCTCCTTCCTGAGCGGTATGACGGCTGCGTGGTCCCATGGTGTTTATACTTGCGTACTATTGTTTGTACAGACGACCGTGGTACCTTCAGGCATTTGGAATTTGCTCCTCAGGATGAACCAGACTTGGAGGTCTACAAGTAATAAATAAAAGCTGAAATAAATAATTCTCTCTACTATTATTCTGACATTTCGCATTCTTAAAATAAAAGTGGTGATCCTAACTGACATAAGACAGGGAATTTTCTTAAATGTATTTGGCTAAGGTGTATGTGAACTTCCGACTTCAACTGTATATACAGATACACGGTTGGACACGTATTCATTCAAGGGTTTTATTTTTTACTATTTTCTACATTGTAGAATAATAGTGAAGACATCAAAACTATGAAATAACACATATGGAATCATGTTGTAACCAAAAAAAGATTATTCAAAGTAGCCACCCTTTGCCTTGACAGCTTATCACACTTTTTAAACTCCTAGGTTTCTCTCAAGCATCTTCATGAGGAATGCTTTTCCAACAGTCTTGAAGGAGTTCCCACATATGCTGAGCACTTGTTGGCTGCCTTTCCTTCACTCTGCGGTCCGACTCATCCCAAACCATCTCAATTGGGTTGAGGTCGGGTGATTGTGGAGGCCAAGTCATCTGATGCAGCAGTCCATCACTCTCCTTCTTGGTCAAATATCCCTTACACAGCCTGGAGGTGGGTTGGGTCATTGTCATTGTCCTGTTGAAAAACAAATGATAGTCCCACTAAGTGCAAACCAGATGGGATGGCGTATCACTGCAGGTGTATGTGGTGCCTTCCCTCTTAAATAAATCACCGACAGTGTCACCATCAAAGCATCCCCACACCATCACACCACCTCCTCCATGCTTCACTGTAGGAACCACACATGTGGAGATCATCCATTCACCTACTCTGCGTCTCACAAAGACACGGCGGTTGGAACCAAACATCTCAAGTTTGGACTCATCAGACCAAAGAACAGATTTCCACCAGTCTAATGTCCATTGGTTGTGTTTCTTGGCCCAAGCAAGTCTCTTCTTCTTATTGGTGTTCTTTAGTAGTGTTTTTTGTTGTTGCAGCTATTCGACCATAAAGGCCTGATTCACTCAGTCTCCTCTGAACAGTTGATGTTGAGATGTGTCTGTTATTTGAACTCTGTGAAGCATTTATTTGGGCTCCAATCTGAGGCGAGTAAATCTAATGAACTTATCCTCTGCAGCAGAGGTAACTCTGGGTCTTCCTTTCCTGCGGCGGTCCTCATGAGAGCCAGTTTCATCATATCCTCTGCAGCAGAGGTAACTCTGGGTCTTCCTTTCCTGTGGCGGTCCTCATGAGAGACAGTTTCATCATAGCACTTGATGCTGTTTGCAACTGCACTTAAAGAAATTTAAAAGTTACTGAAATTTTCTGGAATGACTGACCTTCATGTCTTAAAGTAATGGACTGCCATTTCTCTTTGCTTATTTGAGCTGTTCTTGACATAATAGGGACTTGGTATTTTACCAAAATCGGGCCATCTTCTGTATACCACCCCTACCCCTACCTTGTCACAACACAACTGATTGGCTCAAACGCAATAAGGAAATAAATTCCACAAATTACCTTTTAACAAGGCACACCTGTTAACTGAAATGCATTCCAGGTGACTACCTCATGAAGCTGGTTGAGAGAATGCCAAGAGTGTGCAAAGCTGTCATCAAGGCAAAGGGTGGCTACTAACATATATTTTTATTTGTTTAACCCTTTAGGAGCGGCTTCAGGACAAGTCTCTGAATGTCCTTGAGTGGCTCAGCCAGAGCCTGGACTTGAACCCGATCGAACATCTCTGGAGAGACCTGAAAATAGCTGTGCAGCAACGCTCCCCATCCAACCTGACAGAGCTTGAGAGGATCTGCAGAGAAGAATGGGAGAAACTCCCCAAATACAGGTGTGCCAAGCTTGTAGCGTCATACCCAAGAAGACTTGAGGCTGTAATCACTGCCAAAGGTTAAAGTACTGAGTAAAAGGTCTGAATACTTATGTAAATTTTAATATTTAAAAAATGTATTTTGCCCTCAGAACAACCTGAATTCATCAGGGCATGGACTCAACAAGGTGTTGAAAGCGTTCCACATGGATGCTGGTCCATGTTGATCATAACGCATCCCACTGCTGGTTGGATGTCCTTTGGGTGGTGGACCATTCTTGAGCACGGAAAATCCAGCAGCTTTGCAGTTCTAGACACAAACCGGTGCGCCTGGCACCTACTACCATTCCCCATTCAAAGGCACCTACATCTTGCCCTGCCCATTCACCCTCTGAATGACACAATTACACAATCCATGTCTCAAGGTTAAAAAGCCTTCTTTAACCCGTCTCATCCCTTTCATCTACACTGATTGAAGTGGATTTAACACCTCCCTGTTACACACACACCTCCTCCACTCACCATATCTGTAGTTTGATCTTCTTTCCCTGGAGTTCAACAGTTTTGATCTTGAAGTCTATTCCTGGAAAACACACAGAAACGCACATTAATATAGAGCAGAGCCCATTAAAAGGTCTGTTATAGACCTAACTCATTTCAGAAAGAAATGTAAATAATAGATCTGTCACTCACCGCAAACAAGTCTGATAAGCATTATCCATTCTATGTGCAATTTTTCTATGCTTCAGAAGTTTGATTTTGGTTTTCTTTTTACTTTCAGTTTTGTACATCATTGTACATCATGTGAAAAAATGTAACAATTTTAGAACCCAGGAAATTAGGTATTTAATATATATTTAATATAGATATCCTTTAAAGCAGGAAATTAGCTATTTAATATCCTTTAAAGCAGGAAATTAGCTATTTAATATCCTTTAAAGCAGGAAATTAGCTATTTAATATCCTTTAAAGCAGGAAATTAGCTATTTAATATCCTTTAAAGCAGGAAATTAGCTATTTAATATCCTTTAAAGCAGGAAATTAGCTATTTAATATCCTTTAAAGCAGGAAATTAGGTATTTAATATCCTTTAAAGCAGGAAATTAGCTATTTAATATCCTTTAAAGCAGGAAATTAGCTATTTAATATCCTTTAAAGCAGGAAATTAGCTATTTAATATCCTTTAAAGCAGGAAATTAGCTATTTAATATCCTTTAAAGCAGGAAATTAGCTATTTAATATCCTTTAAAGCAGGAAATTAGCTATTTAATATCCTTTAAAGCAGGAAATTAGCTATTTAATATCCCTTAAAGCAGGAAATTAGCTATTTAATATCCTTTAAAGCAGGAAATTAGGTATTTAATATCCTTTAAAGCAGGAAATTAGCTATTTAATATCCTTTAAAGCAGGAAATTAGCTATTTAATATCCTTTAAAGCAGGAAATTAGCTATTTAATATCCTTTAAAGCAGGAAATTAGCTATTTAATATCCTTTAAAGCAGGAAATTAGCTATTTAATATCCTTTAAAGCAGGAAATTAGCTATTTAATATCCTTTAAAGCAGGAAATTAGCTATTTAATATCCTTTAAAGCAGGAAATTAGCTATTTAATATCCTTTAAAGCAGGAAATTAGCTATTTAATATCCTTTAAAGCAGGAAATTAGCTATTTAATATCCTTTAAAGCAGGAAATTAGCTATTTAATATCCTTTAA
Organism: Salvelinus fontinalis; assembly: GCF_029448725.1. Taxonomy (NCBI): domain Eukaryota; kingdom Metazoa; phylum Chordata; class Actinopteri; order Salmoniformes; family Salmonidae; genus Salvelinus; species Salvelinus fontinalis. Next base: position 43,669,164 of record NC_074691.1, on the reverse strand, counting down.
AGCAGGAAATTAGCTATTTAATATCCTTTAAAGCAGGAAATTAGCTATTTAATATCCTTTAAAGCAGGAAATTAGCTATTTAATATCCTTTAAAGCAGGAAATTAGGTATTTAATATCCTTTAAAGCAGGAAATTAGCTATTTAATATCCTTTAAAGCAGGAAATTAGCTATTTAATATCCTTTAAAGCAGGAAATTAGCTATTTAATATCCTTTAAAGCAGGAAATTAGCTATTTAATATCCTTTAAAGCAGGAAATTAGGTATTTAATATCCCTTAAAGCAGGAATGTCAACAGTAGGGCTGTCCAACTCAAAACAAATATTGGCAGATCGAAAGCAGTCTTTTGAGCAAGTGCAAAATGTTTAAGTGTATTTTTCATATATAGACCTATGTGTTTTAATTAAAATCAATTATACGCATCGAGATTGTCGGATGCTTTAAGCACACTGACAAAATAATTCAGACAAAAATGACAAGGGAGGGAGAGAGACCTGCTACCGATCCAACCATCCTCCCACCTGAAGGAGCCAGAGACCTGCTACCGACCCAACCATCCTCCCACCTGAAGGAGCCAGAGACCTGCTACCAACCCGACCATCCTCCCACCTGAAGGAGCCAGAGACCTGCTACCGACCCAACCATCCTCCCACCTGAAGGAGCCAGAGACCTGCTACCGACCCAACCATCCTTCCACCTGAAGGAGCCAGAGACCTGCTACCGACCCAACCATCCTCCCACCTGAAGGAGCCAGAGGCCTGCTACCGACCCAACCATCCTCCCACCTGAAGGAGCCAGAGACCTGCTACCGACCCGACCATCCTCCCACCTGAAGGAGCCAGAGACCTGCTACCGACCCAACCATCCTCCTACCTGAAGGAGCCAGAGACCTGCTACCGACCCGACCATCCTCCTACCTGAAGGAGCCAGAGACCTGCTACCAACCATCCTCCTACCTGAAGGAGTCAGAGACCTGCTACCGACCCAACCATCCTCCCACCTGAAGGAGCCAGAGACCTGCTACCGACCCAACCATCCTCCCACCTGAAGGAGCCAGACCTGCTACCGACCATCCTCCTACCTGAAGTAGCCAGAGACCTGATACCGACCCGACCATCCTCCTACCTGAAGGAGCCAGAGACCTGCTACCGACCCGACCATCCTCCTACCTGAAGGAGCCAGAGACCTGCTACCGACCATCCTCCTACCTGAAGGAGCCAGAGACCTGCTACCGACCCGACCATTCTCCTACCTGAAGGAGCCAGAGACCTGCTACCGACCCGACCATCCTCCCACCTGAAGGAGCCAGAGACCTGCTACCGACCCAACCATCCTCCCACCTGAAGGAGCCAGAGACCTGCTACCGACCCAACCATCCTCCTACCTGAAGGAGCCAGAGACCTGCTACCGACCCGACCATTCTCCTACCTGAAGGAGCCAGAGACCTGCTACCGACCCGACCATCCTCCCACCTGAAGGAGCCAGAGACCTGCTACCGACCCGACCATCCTCCTACCTGAAGGAGCCAGAGACCTGCTACCGACCCGACCATCCTCCTACCACTCCTGAAGGTGCCAGTAATTAGCTACAACCAGGGGTCAGCAAACTGTTTCAGTCGAGTGCCAATTTGCCATTTTCACTGATCTGCATGCCAGTTAGGGTTTTCATATGCATGTTTTCGTAGAACAGTTTCATTTAATTTATAATAACGTCTTTGAATCTCAAAATCATTGTTATGTGGTTAATATTCTAAATGATAAATAAACAAACTTCTATTGCCAACTCTGTAAAAACAGCCTACATAAAACAAACAAATAAAAACATTGCAGCCTGCAAGTAGAAAATATCCTGATGAAAATAAATATGCAATAAATCACATTTGGATCTGTTGGGGCGGTATACGAATTGGAGTGGGTATAAAGGTTTCCGGGATGATGGTGTTTTTGTGAGTCATTGCCAGCCTTTCAAAGCACTTTATGGCTATGAACCTGAGAGCTACAGGGCAGTAGTCATTTAGGCAGGTTACCTTCACATTCTTGGGCACAGGGACTATGGTGGTCTGCTTGAAACATGTAGGCAGTACAGACTGGGTCAGGGAGAGGTTGAAAATATCAGTGTAGACACTTGACAGTTGGTCAGCACATGCTCTGAGTACATGCCCTAGTAATCCGTCTGGTCCCTCGGCCTTGTGAATGACCCGTTTAAATAGGTTTCGCTCACATCGGCTACAGGGAGCATGATCACACAGTCATCGAGAACCCCTGGTGCTCTCATGCATGGTTAAGTGTTGCTTGCCTCGAAGCGAGCATGAAAATCATTTAGCCTTTCATGATCCCGCGTGACGCAGCGGTCTAAGGCACTGCATCCCAGTGCAAGAGGCGTCACTACAATCCCTGGTTCGAATCAAGCCTGTATGACATCCGGCCAGCCCATAGGGCGGTGCACAATCGGCCCAGTGTCGTCCGGGTTTGGCTGGGGTACGCCGTCATTGTAAATAAGAATTTGTTCAGTCTTCATTGACCTGGCCAAGGCTTTCGACTCTGTCAATCACCGCATTCTTATCGGCAGACTCAACAGCCTTGGTTTCTCAAATGACTGCCTCGCCTGGTTCACCAACTACTTCTCAGATAGAGTTCAGTGTGTCAAATCGGAGGGCCTGTTGTCCGGACCTCTGTCAGTCTCTATGGGGGTGCCACAGGGTTAAGTTCTCAGAGCCGACTCTTCTCTGTAAACATCAATGATGTCCCTCTTGCTGCTGGTGATTCTCAGATCCACCTCTACGCAGAAGACACTATTCTGTATACTTCTGGCCCTTCTTTTGACACTGTGTTAACAAACCTCCAGACGAGCTTCAATGCCATACAACTCTCCTTCCGTGGCCTCCAACTGCTTTTAAATGGAAGTAAAACTAAGTGCATGCTCTTCAACCGATCGCTGCCCGCACCTGCCTGCCCGACTAGCATCACCACTCTGGACGGTTCTGACTGATGTGGACAACTACAAATACCTAGGTGTCTGGTTAGACTGTAAACTCTCCTTCCAGACTCACATTAAGCATCTCCAATCCACAATTAAATCTAGAATCCGCATCCTATTTCGCACCAAAGCCTCCTTCCCTCATGCTGCCAAACATACCCTCGTAAAACTGACTATCCTATCGATCCTTGACTTCGGCGATGTCATTTACAAAATAGCCTCCAACACTCTACTCACCAAATTGGATGTAGTCTATCACAGTGCCATCTGTTGTCACCAAAGCCCCATGTACTACCCACCACTGATACTGTGTGCTCTCATTGGCTGGCCCTCGCGTCATATTGGTCGCCAAACCCACTGGCTCCAGGTCAACTAAGTCTTCTATAAGTCTATGCTAGGTAAAGCCACGCCTTATCTCAGCTCACTGGTCACCATAGCAACACCCACCCGTAGCACACGCTCCCGCAGGTATATTTCACTGGTCATCCCCAAAGCCAACACCTCCTTTGGCCACCTTTCCTTCCAGTTCTCTGCTGCCAATGACTGGAACGATTTGCAAAAATCACTGAAGCTGGAGACTTATTTCTCCCTCACTAACTTTAAGCATCAGCTGTCAGAGCAGCTTACCGATCATTGCACCTGTACACAGCCCATCTGTAAGTAGACCACCCAACTACCTCATCCCCATACTGTTATTTAATTTATTTTGCTCCTTCGCACCCTAATATCTCTACTTGCACACTCATCTTCGACACATCTATCACTCCAGTGTTTAATTGCTATATTGTAATTATTTTGCCACTATGGCCTATTTATTGCCTTACCTCCCTAATCTTACTACATTTGCACACACTGTACATAGACTTTTTCTATTGTGTTATTGACTGTACGTTTGTTTATTCCATGTGTAACTCTGTGTTGTTGTTTGTGTCGTACTGCTTTGCTTTATCTTGGCCAGGTCACAGTTGTAAATGAGAACCTGTTCTCAACTGGCCTACCTAGTTAAATAAAAAATAACATACAACATACATTTAAAAAACAGACAGACAAAGACACCGAGAGAGAGAGACACACACACCGAGAGAGAGAGACAGACACACACACCGAACATGTGTAAATATTCGTATGAACATGAAAAGATTCAAACACTGACAAACTGAACAAGTTCCGCAGACATGTGACGAACAGAAATGGAATGTGTCCCTGAACAAAGGGGGGATTAAAATCAAAAGTAACAGTCAGTATCTGGTGTGGCCACCAGCTGCATTAAGTACTGCAGTGCATCTCCTCCTCATGGACTGCACCAGATTTGCCAGTTATTGCTGTGAGATGTTACCCCACTCTTCCACCAAGGCACCTGCAATTTTCCCGGACATTTCTGGGGAGGGGGGGGAATGGCCCTAGCCCTCACCCTCTGATACAACAGGCCCCAAACGTGCTCAATGGGATTGAGATCCGGGCTCCTCGCTGGCAATGGCAGAACACTGACATTCCTGTCTTGCAGGAAATCAGCCATACTGCTCGTTCTGTGCGTGGTGGCATTGTCATGCTGGAGGGTCATGTCAGGATGAGCCTGCAGGAAGGGTACCACATGAGGGAGGAGGATGTCTTCCCTGTAACGCACAGCGTTGAAATTGCCTGCAATGTCCGATGATGCTGTGACACACCGCCCCAGTCCATGACGGACCCTCCACCTCCAAAATCGATCCCACTCCAGAGTACAGGCCTTGGTGTAACGCTCATTCCTTCGATGATAAAAGTGAATACATCCGGCGCCGACAGAGATGGCCGCTTCGCGTTCTTAGGAAACTATGCAGTATTTGTTTTTTTATGTATTACACTGTTACCCCAGGAAATCTTAAGTCTCGGGAGGAACTATTGGATATAAGAGCAACGTCAACTTACCAACATTACGACCAGGAATACGACTTTCCCAAAGTGGCTCCTCTGTTTAGACCACCACCCAGGACAATGAATCGGATCCCAGCAGGCGACTTAAAACAAAGGCGCCGCAGAAGGGGCAGACGGAGCGGTCTTCTGTTCAGGCTCCGTAGACGGGCACATCGCCCACCGCTCCCGAGTAGACTACTAGCCAATGTAGACAAAATCCGAGCAAGGGTTGCCTTCCAGAGAGACATCAGAGATTGTAACATTCTCACTCGGGATACGTTATCAGAGTCGGTACAGCCACCTGGTTTCTTCACACATCGCGCCGACAGAAACAAGCATCTCTCTGGTAAGAAGGGCGGGGGTGTATGCCTTATGATTAACGAGTCGTAGTGTGATCATAACATACAGGAACTCAAGTCCTCTTGTTCACCTGACTTAGAATTCCTTACAATCAAATGCCGACTGCATTATCTACCAAGAGATTTCGCTTTGATAATAATCACAGCCGTGTATATCCCCCCCAAACAGACACCTCGACGGCCCTGAAAGAACTTCATTGGACTCTATGTAAACCACATATCCTGAGGCTGCATTTATTGTAGCTGGGGATTTTAACAAGGCTAATCTGAAAACAAGGCTCCCTAAACTTTATCAGCATATTGATTACGCGACCCGGGCTCGAAAAATTCTGGATCATTGTTACTCTAACTTCCGCAACGCATACAAAGCCCTCCTTTTGGCAAATCTGACCCCGACCCCATTTTGTTGCTCCCAGCCCATAGACAGAAACTAAAACAGGAAACTCCCGTGCTCAGGTCTGTTCAACGCTGGACCGACCAATCTGATTCCACGCTTCCAGATTGCTTTGATCACGTGGCGTGAGATATGTCCCGCTTAGGACAACAACATTGATGAATACGCTGATTCTGTAAGCGAGTTTATCGGTGATGTTGTACCCATGGAGACAATTAAAACTTTCCCCAACCAGAAACCATGGATAAACGGCAGCATTCGCGCAAAATTGAAAGCGCGAACCACTGCTTTTAAGCAAGGCAAGGCGACCGGAAACTTGCCCGAATAAAAAAAAAAAAGTGTAGCTATTCCCTACGCAAGGCAAACAAGCTAAGCGTCAGTATAGAGACAAAGTAGAGTCGCAATTCAACGGCTCAGACACGAGAGGTATGTGGCAGGGTCTACAGTCAATCACGGATTACAAAAAGAAAACCAGCCCCGTCACGGACCAGGATGTCTTGCTCCCAGACAGACTAAATAACTTCTTTGCTCGCTTTGAGGACAATACAGTGCCACTGACACGGCACGCTACCAAAACCTGCGGAATCTCCTTCACCGCAGCCAACGTGAGTAAAACATTTAAACGTGTTAACCCTCGCAAGGCTGCCGTCCCAGACGACATCCCTAGCCGCGTCCTCAGAGCATGCGCAGACCAGCTGGCTGGTGTGTTTACGGACATATTCAATCAATCCTTATCCCAGTCTGCTGTTCCCACATGCTTCAAGAGGGCCACCATTGTTCCTGTTCCCAAGAAAGCTAAGTTAACTGAGCTAAATGACTACCGCCCCGTAGCACTCACTTCTGTCATCATGAAGTGCTTTGAGAGACTAGTCAAGAGAGACTATCACCTCCACCCTACCTGACACCCTAGACACACTCCAATTTGCTTACCGCCCCAATAGGTCCACAGACGACGCAACCACACTGCACACTGCACACTGCCCTAACCCATCTGGACAAGAGGAATACCTATGTGAGAATGCTGTTCATCAACTACAGCTCAGCATTTAACACCATGGTACCCTCCAAACTCGTCATACAGCTCGAGACCCTGGGTCTCAACCCCACACTGTGCAACTGGGTCCTGGACTTTGACGGGACACCCCCAGGTGGTGAGGGTAGGTAACAACATCTCCACCCCGCTGATCCTCAACACTGGGGCCCCACAAGGGTGCGTTCTGAGCCCTCTCCTGTACTCCCTGTTCACCCACGACTGCGTGGCCATGTACGCCTCCAACTCAATCATCAAGTTTGCGGACGACACTACAGTGGTAGGCCTGATTACCAACAACGACGAGACGGCCTACAGGGAGGAGGTGAGGGCCCTCGGAGTGTGGTGTCAGGAAAATAGCCTCACACTCAACGTCAACAAAACAAAGGAGATGATCGTGGACTTCAGGAAACAGCAGAGGGAGCACCCCCCTATCCACATCGACGGGACAGTAGCGGAGAAGGTGGAAAGTTAAGTTCCTCTGCATACACATCACGGACAAAGTGAAATGGTCCACCCACACAGACAGCGTGGTGAAGAAGACGCAACAGCGCCTCTTCAACCTCAGGAGGCTGAAGAAATTTGTCTCGTCACCGAAAACACTCAAACTTCTACAGATGCACAATCGAGAGCATCCTGTCGGGCTGTATCACCGCCTGGTACGGCAACTGCTCCGCCCACAACCGTAAGGCTCTCCAGAGGGTAGTGAGGTCTGCACAACGCATCACCGGGGGCAAACTACCTGCCCTCCAGGACACCTACACCACCCGATGTCACAGGAAGGCCATAAAGATCATCAAGGACAACAACCACCCAAGCCACTGCCTGTTCACCCCGCTATCATCCAGAAGGCGAGGTCAGTACAGGTGCATCAAAGCAGGGACCGAGAGACTGAAAAACAGCTTCTATCTCAAGGCCATCAGACTGTTAAACAGCCACCACTAACATTGAGTGGCTGCTGCCAAAATACATTTATTACATCCAATTTTTAATTGTATCACTTGTCACTTTAAACAATTCCACTTTCTATAATGTTTACATACTGTACATTACTCATCTCATTTGTATATACTGTACTCTATACCATCTACTGCATCTTGCCTATGCCGTTCGGCCATCGCTCATCCATATATTTATATGAACATATTCTTATTCATTCCTTTACACTTGTGTGTAAAAGGTAGTTGTTGTGAAAGTGTTAGATTACTTGTTAGATATTACTACAGGGTCGGAACTAGAAGCACAAGCATTTCGCTACACTCGCATTAACATCTGCTAACCATGTGTATGTGACCAATAAAATTTGATTTGATTCCGACCATCACCCCTAGTGAAACAAAATCACGACTCGTCAGTGAAGAGCACTTTTTGCCAGTCCTGTCTGGTCCAGCAACATTGGGTTTGTGCCCATAGGCGACGTTGTTGCCAGTGATGTCTGGTGAGGACCTGCCTTACAACAGGCCTACAAGCCCTCAGTCCATCCTCTCTCAGCCTATTGCGGACAGTCTGAGCACTGATGGAGGGATTGTGTGTTCCTGGTGTAACTCGGGGCAGTTGTTTTTGCCATCCTGTACCGCAGGTGTGATGTTCAGATGTACCGACGATCAGCTGTCTGTCCTGTCTCCCTGTAGTGCTGTCTTAGGCGTCTCACAGTACGGACATCGCAATTTATTGCCCTGGCCACATCTGCCGTCCTCATGCTTCCTTGAGGCACGTTCACGCAGATGAGCAGGGACCCTGGGCATCTTTCTTTTGGTGTTTTTCAGTCAGTAGAAAAACCTCTTTAGTGTCCTACGTTTTCGTAACTGTGAACTTAATTGCGTACTGTCTGTAAGCGGTTAGTGTCTTAACGACCTTTCCACAGGTGCATGTTCATTAATTGTTTATTGTTCATTGAAAAAGCATGGGAAACAGTGTTTAAAATGAAGATTTGTGAAGTTATTTGGATTTTTACAAATGATCTTTGAAAGACAGAGTCCTGAAAAAGCGACGTTTCTTTTTATGCTGAGTTTCTCCGTTAATTCCCAAATATTTCCACGGAAATTTTCCACCTCTTAATATTCCCCAAAATGTGCAACCTTATATATATATATATATATATATATATATATATTGATTTGTTTAACACTTTCTTGGTTACTACATGATTCCATGTATTATTTCATAGTTGATGTCTTCACTATAATTCTACAGTCGTGGCCAAAAGTTTTGAGAATGACTAAAATATTAATTTTCACAAAGTCTGCTGCCTCAGTTTGTATGATGGCAATTTGCATATACTCTGTTGACACTATGCAGTCAGGCAGGCAGAGTTCTCCTGGCACCACCAAACCCAGATTCGTCCGTCGGACTGCTAGATGGTGAAGCGTGATTCATCACGTCCACTTGAGCTTTACACCAATCCAGCCGATGCATGGTGATCTTAGGCTTGTGTGCGGCTGCTCGGCCACGGAAACCCATTTCATGAAGCTCCCGACGAACAGTTCTTGTGCTGACGTTTCTTCCAGAGGCAATTTGGAAGTCGGTAGTGAGTGTTTCAACCGAGGACAGACGGTTTTTACTCACTACACGCTTCAGCACTCGGCGGTCCCGTTCTGTGCGCTTGTGCGGCCTACACCTGCGGCCTACCACGGCTGTTGTTGGTCCTAGACGTTTCCACTTCACAGCACTTATACAAACCCAACCGTTCCACTTACAGTTGACCGGGGCAGCTAAAGCAGGGCAGACATTTTACAAACTGACTTGTTGGAAAGGTGGCATCCTATGACGGTGCCACGTTGAAAGTCACTGAGCTCTTCAGTACGGGCCATTCTACTGCCGTTTTCTATGGAGATTGCGTGCCTGCGTGCTCAATTTTATACACCCATCAGCAACAGGGGTGTCCACATACTTTTGGACAGTGAGCCATGTAGTGTATATGTTTGAAATTTCAAACTAGTTTTCATTGGGAAGGCAGTCACTTTTGCATGTGAAAACACAGAATCCTACTCATTACTCCACGTGCTTAATTACATCACTTTTGTTTTGAGTTGACATTGGTGTGGGCTTCTAAAGGGCACCTGGCTCACTGTCCGGTTGGCAACCCGGTGCCAAAACGTTCACCCGCTGCAAAACACGTCTACCCGGGCGCACAGGCCAGATTAATCGAATCCCCTCGGCTAAACCCCGCCCATCTCTGCAATTTCTCCTCTTAAAATCTGATTTTAAACCTAACCATAATCTTAACCACACGGTTAACCTTATGCCGAACCCCAACCTTAAATTAATTCCAAAAACAAATGGTGTTTGCATTAATTTTTACGACATAGGCAAATTTGACTTTGTGGCTGTGGTAATTAGTGCCAACTCTGATGCCAGCATTTCTAGATACATAGTTACACCAATTAACTACATGGTATGAAAAACTAGGAGGTTTACAATAGTCAAAGGCAGCTAATTTCTTTAAAACTAGACTAGTTCGTTGGAAGTCGTTAGCTAGCGTTAGCATGGTTATTCCAAGTCTGTAGACAAACAAATGGCGTAAGTGAAACTTTAGCAATAACTACTTCAGGGATAATTCACCCGAACAAACGGGCTAGCTTGACTGGCATTGTGTAATTATAACGTTTAACTAACCATTTAGTACACTCAAGTTAGCTAGGTAGTTATTGGTGGCAATCACTTGAGTTTAGCAAACTTGCCTGTGCCTTTTTGTTATCAGCTAGCAGCTAGGTAGCTAACAAGCTATGTAACGTTAGCTAGCTAGCATCTTCACACTTTACATGGCTAAAGTTAGCTAACTTACCTAGCTAGCTACTGGTGGTTCAAAACAGCTGTGCCCCAGGAGTGTTGACACCCCTGTCCCGGTAACTCACCTATGGTGGAGATGAAGGTGGTGTTGAAGGCGTCGTCTGAGAATCTGAACAGCACGCAGGTCTTCCCCACGCCCGAGTCCCCGATCAGTAGGAGTTTGAAAAGCAGGTCGTAGGTCTTCTTCGCCATTGAGAAACCAGATGTGTTCGCCAGACAGACGATAAACTATCTACCGCAGGTCTAGAGCCAGCCCGCGTTCCAAGCAGAGGACCGCTGGATAATATCTGCTTGTAATTTTAATTATGTTGATGTCCAAGTTAGTTTGATAGTTAACTAAATACCGCAGGGGGTAGAGTGTCGCAACAGTATCCGACGAGTAGCTAATGTTATTTCCAAAACAGAACCGTTTCTCTTACAGCATGTGAATAAAAAACAACAAAAATATATTCTCCCGTGTGATTCCCTTTTTCCACTTTCTTTCTCTCACCCTGCCGAGACAAAATGGCTCCCCGACTTACTCTTTCTTCAAACTACCACCGAGCTCATTAAATGATCGGCATACCCCGTCATTCCAAACATTTTGGGACTCTCGATCAAGAAGAATTATAAATTTTGGAGGTCAAATTGCCGATGTTATCACATTATTTGCTTTGTCAATGATTAGCGGAACAGACTGTCGCCTTCGAATACAGCCACCTCGGCGACACCCTAGTTTACATACACGCCTACTCCCTGCCACTATTGTCAAAATTTCGCTCGGCGATTGGCTCTGGGAACTGTTTGTCAAATATATAGCTGACCCCGATTGGTCAGATTGTCAACTGTCAAGGGGTGGTTGACGTGTAGGGACGGCAAATGTTTTTGCATGGCCATTCCGGACCTTTTCAGGCTCAGACTCTCAGTTCATTTGACTGGTGGAACGTAACTGTTTGATCCAAAATGGCCGCCGATTTTCGTCTTGTCTGGCGGTGGCAGATATCTGTATGTAATGACGAGATGCCAATGTCTCAATCCTAACAATGGAAGTTGTTGTCCAATGGCGGGAAGGCAATGCGACAACCTTAGGTCCAAAATAAGCCCATAGAAAAGCCTTGGACTTATTTTAGACAGATTTTGTCCAGAGTGAAACCTCTCGCTTTGCCTCTTCCTCTCTGGGCAGGGTGTGTTGGCTGTTTGGTAGCTGGCCAGACATTGGGTTGAGGTTGGGCCAGAGATCCCAGCTGCTAGTCAAGCTGAGTGATGTCATAAGTTATCCTGTAAATGGCACGGTCGTTTCCCATAACTCTACATTCTGCTACTATAGTACAGTTTCAGTACTTTCCACAGGGCACAGACTTCTGGTATTATTCAGTCTAATAATAACACATCAACATAACAGGGATATTTGTAATTGCCATCTTCTCTAAACAGACTGGGGTGTCCTGTTACAAAAAAACAGAAGTGTCTTTCTGGGTTTGTCCAAACATGCACAACTCATCAGTCTGACAACAGGAAGTAAAGCCTGAACTTCAGTCGTTTACTGACAAACCCTGTGTGTGTGCATAATAGGTCCTGTCCCTGTCCGGCCCTGTGTACAAGACGGTTCATTGATCAATTGATCAATAATTTGGTCAATTAATCAATCAATCACTAATCAGAGAGAGGAACATGTCTGTCAGTCTTGCTTTGACACACTCTGACACTCCTCCAGACATGCAGGGTATGCTCTCTGGTCATTCAGCCAAGTACAGACATACAGGGTATGCTCTCTGGCCATTCAGCCAAGTACAGACATGCAGGGTATGCTCTCTGGCCATTCAGCCAAGTACAGACATACAGGGTATGCTCTCTGGCCATTCAGCCAAGTACAGACATGCAGGGTATGCTCTCTGGCCATTCAGCCAAGTACAGACGCCACACACACACACACACACACAGTAAAAACAGGACATCCCACTACAACATGTCCTGAACTTGTCTCCCATCTATAGAGACATATAGAGGACTCATCTTTGTATCTGTGCCATTGTAGCGTCTGTGACAGCATGGGTAGTGCCAGTGAGGCAATCTCCATTTTGAAGTAGTCACAATTGGCTGATCCCTCCTGATGGCCGGGTTGGACATGACTCCAACAGGGTCAACAGGAGGGATCAACCAAAGAAGTTAGAAGTCCCACCCAGTTGACTACATTCAGATGTTAGAAGCACTCACTGGCGCTGCCCTTGAAATTTCTACCCGACCCCGACAGGGTCCAGCTTTTTTTATTTTGATCAATATCCGATTTGGATATCTTGTCAGAGTTGATAGAGAATCAGATCCTAAATTGGGTCGGGTCTGTATCCGAATGGATCCCAGAGATAATGAATGCAGCTTTATTGCCGTGCAAGCCAGCACATTGTGTTTTACTCACCTGTCAGTGAACTTCAAAGTGCATTTTCAGTTGTAATAATGTATTTGTGGTCTACAACTTAGTATTTTCAAAACCCTGTCCCTATAGTTAGAACATTATGAGGTTTTCAAATATGTCTTCCTTATTTCTGTTGACCAAATATTTGAGTAGGAGGATTTTTTTATGTGACGATCATCACGTGCCAGATTGAGAGCAGCGAATAGTTCACTTTTCTCTGTAACCTAATATTCTGTATGTCTATTATTTTACTGAGCAACCTTACAATAGGCGTTTTAACTGGTTTGCTATCCATTGATTTAGGCTAAATTCAAAATCAAATCTGAGTAGACTAGTGAAGGATGGAGTCTCCCATCTGCATTCCCGTGTGATTTCCAAAAATGGTGATATGTAGGTGTAGGTTAGTATTGCTGCTATGACAACACTGTAGTGATATGTAGGTGTAGGTTAGTATTGCTGCTATGACAACACTGTAGTGATATGTAGGTGTAGGTTAGTATTGCTGCTATGACAACACTGTAGTGATATGTAGGTGTAGGTTAGTATTGCTGCTATGACAACACTGTAGTGATATGTAGGTGTAGGTTAGTATTGCTGCTATGACAACACTGTAGTGATATGTAGGTGTAGGTTAGTATTGCTGCTATGACAACACTGTAGTGATATGTAGGTGTAGGTTAGTATTGCTGCTATGACAACACTGTAGTGATATGTAGGTGTAGGTTAGTATTGCTGCTATGACAACACTGTAGTGATATGTAGGTGTAGGTTAGTATTGCTGCTATGACAACACTGTAGTGATATGTAGGTGTAGGTTAGTATTGCTGCTATGACAACACTGTAGTGATATGTAGGTGTAGGTTAGTATTGCTGCTATGACAACACTGTAGTGATATGTAGGTGTAGGTTAGTATTGCTGCTATGACAACACTGTAGTGATATGTAGGTGTAGGTTAGTATTGCTGCTATGACAACACTGTAGTGATATGTAGGTGTAGGTTAGTATTGCTGCTATGACAACACTGTAGTGATATGTAGGTGTAGGTTAGTATTGCTGCTATGACAACACTGTAGTGATATGTAGGTGTAGGTTAGTATTGCTGCTATGACAACACTGTAGTGATATGTAGGTGTAGGTTAGTATTGCTGCTATGACAACACTGTAGTGATATGTAGGTGTAGGTTAGTATTGCTGCTATGACAACACTGTAGTGATATGTAGGTGTAGGTTAGTATTGCTGCTATGACAACACTGTAGTGATATGTAGGTGTAGGTTAGTATTGCTGCTATGACAACACTGTAGTGATATGTAGGTGTAGGTTAGTATTGCTGCTATGACAACACTGTAGTGATATGTAGGTGTAGGTTAGTATTGCTGCTATGACAACACTGTAGTGATATGTAGGTGTAGGTTAGTATTGCTGCTATGACAACACTGTAGTGATATGTAGGTGTAGGTTAGTATTGCTGCTATGACAACACTGTAGTGATATGTAGGTGTAGGTTAGTATTGCTGCTATGACAACACTGTAGTGATATGTAGGTGTAGGTTAGTATTGCTGCTATGACAACACTGTAGTGATATGTAGGTGTAGGTTAGTATTGCTGCTATGACAACACTGTAGTGATATGTAGGTGTAGGTTAGTATTGCTGCTATGACAACACTGTAGTGATATGTAGGTGTAGGTTAGTATTGCTGCTATGACAACACTGTAGTGATATGTAGGTGTAGGTTAGTATTGCTGCTATGACAACACTGTAGTGATATGTAGGTGTAGGTTAGTATTGCTGCTATGACAACACTGTAGTGATATGTAGGTGTAGGTTAGTATTGCTGCTATGACAACACTGTAGTGATATGTAGGTGTAGGTTAGTATTGCTGCTATGACAACACTGTAGTGATATGTAGGTGTAGGTTAGTATTGCTGCTATGACAACACTGTAGTGATATGTAGGTGTAGGTTAGTATTGCTGCTATGACAACACTGTAGTGATATGTAGGTGTAGGTTAGTATTGCTGCTATGACAACACTGTAGTGATATGTAGGTGTAGGTTAGTATTGCTGCTATGACAACACTGTAGTGATATGTAGGTGTAGGTTAATATTGCTGCTATGACAACACTGTAGTGATATGTAGGTGTAGGTTAGTATTGCTGCTATGACAACACTGTAGTGGGATGGAGAATATTTGGAGGTTTTCATGGATCTGTTTATTTAGTTTCTGTTGACCACATCTTTGAGATTAGAGGATGTTTATGTGGTGATTTTAAGATGCTAAATAGTCAGCGAGTACTGTGTGTTAGACATATTTTGGTTGGCAATGTCTATAACTCAGGTCTAACTCATTATAATAGCCTAATATAGTTTGTTCTACATATAATGTAGATGTATCCTTTAGGCTTACATCCTTCAGCCTATACAGCCTGAAATTGGTTTGGATGCTGGTTTGATAGAAAAGTCATCCACTCCACGGCTGTGTAGGCCTACAGTCATTAACACCACGGCTGTGTAGGTCTACAGTCATTAACACCACGGCTGTGTAGGCCTACAGTCATTAACACCACGGCTGTGTAGGTCTACAGTCATTAACACCACGGCTGTGTAGGCCTACAGTCATTAACACCACGGCTGTGTAGGCCAGTCATTAACACCATGGCTGTGTAGGCCTACAGTCATTAACACCACGGCTGTGTAGGCCTACAGTCATTAACACCACGGCTGTGTAGGCCTACAGTCATTAACACCACGGCTGTGTAGGCCAGTCATTAACACCACGGCTGTGTAGGCCTACAGTCATTAACACCACGGCTGTGTAGGTCTACAGTCATTAACACCACGGCTGTGTAGGCCTACAGTCATTAACACCACGGCTGTGTAGGCCAGTCATTAACACCACGGCTGTGTAGGTCTACAGTCATTAACACCACGGCTGTGTAGGTCTACAGTCATTAACACCACGGCTGTAGTCCAGTCATTAACACCACGTCTGTGTAGGCCTACAGTCATTAACACCACGGCTGTGTAGACCTACAGTCATTAACACCACGGCTGTGTAGACCAGTCATTAACACCACGGCTGTGTAGACCTACAGTCATTACCACCACGGCTGTGTAGGCCTACAGTCATTAACACCACGGCTGTGTAGGCCTACAGTCATTAACACACAGGCTGTGTAGGCCTACAGTCATTAACACCACGGCTGTGTAGGCCTACAGTCATTAACACCACGGCTGTGTAGACCAGTCATTAACACCACGGCTGTGTAGACCAGTCATTAACACCACGGCTGTGTAGGCCTACAGTCATTAACACCACGGCTGTGTAGGCCTACAGTCATTAACACCACGGCTGTGTAGGCCTACAGTCATTAACACCACGGCTGTGTAGGCCTACAGTCATTAACACCCAGGCTGTGTAGGCCTACAGTCACTAACACCACGGCTGTGTAGGCCTACAGTCATTAACACCATGGCTGTGTAGGCCTACATTCATTAACACCACGGCTGTGTAGGCCTACAGTCATTACCACCACGGCTGTGTAGGCCTACAGTCATTAACACCACGGCTGTGTAGGTCTACAGTCATTAACACCACGGCTGTGTAGGTCTACAGTCATTAACACCACGGCTGTGTAGGCCAGTCATTAACACCACGGCTGTGTAGGCCTACAGTCACTAACACCACGGCTGTGTAGGCCTACAGTCATTACCACCACGGCTGTGTAGGCCAGTCATTAACACCACGGCTGTGTAGGCCTACAGTCATTAACACCACGGCTGTGTAGGTCTACAGTCATTAACACCACGGCTGTGTAGGCCTACAGTCATTAACACCACGGCTGTGTAGGCCTACAGTCATTAACACCACGACTGTGTAGGCCTACAGTCATTAACACCACGGCTGTGTAGACCTACAGTCATTAACACCACGGCTGTGTAGGCCTACAGTCATTAACACCACGGCTGTGTAGACCAGTCATTAACACCACGGCTGTGTAGGCCAGTCATTAACACCACGGCTGTGTAGGCCTACAGTCATTAACACCACGGCTGTGTAGACCAGTCATTAACACCACGGCTGTGTAGGCCTACAGTCATTAACACCATGGCTGTGTAGGCCAGTCATTAACACCACGGCTGTGTAGGTCTACAGTCATTAACACCACGGCTGTGTAGGCCAGTCATTAACACCACGGCTGTGTAGGCCAGTCATTAACACCACGGCTGTGTAGGCCTACAGTCATTAACACCACGGCTGTGTAGGCCTACAGTCATTAACACCACGGCTGTGTAGGCCTACAGTCATTAACACCACGGCTGTGTAGGTCTACAGTCATTAACACCACGGCTGTGTAGGTCTACAGTCATTAACACCACGGCTGTGTAGGCCTACAGTCATTAACACCACGGCTGTGTAGGTCTACAGTCATTAACACCACGTCTGTGTAGGTCTACAGTCATTAACACCACGGCTGTGTAGGCCTACAGTCATTAACACCACGGCTGTGTAGGCCTACAGTCATTAACACCACGGCTGTGTAGGCCTACAGTCATTAACACCACGGCTGTGTAGGTCTACAGTCATTAACACCACGGCTGTGTAGGCCTACAGTCATTAACACCACGGCTGTGTAGGCCAGTCATTAACACCACGGCTGTGTAGGCCAGTCATTAACACCACGGCTGTGTAGGCCTACAGTCATTAACACCACGGCTTTGTAGGCCAGTCATTAACACCACGGCTGTGTAGGCCAGTCATTAACACCACGGCTGTGTAGGCCTACAGTCCAGTGAGTTAATTCAAGATTCATCATTTGAGAGAGATATTGATAGTTCTTATACCTATCCATGCCTTACACAATCAATCAATCAATCAATCAATCAATCAATCAATCAATCGGCAGCCTTTCAACATTAGGCTCCAATATTTTCTGAAGATAAGTCTGTGGCTACCAGTCTACATACACAGACAACATTATCAGTTTAACTTGGTAAACATGTTAGGCTATTTATTAAAGACTAACTGTCACGCAGCCTTCCCTCTCTTCACTAAAAGAGGGGGGGGGGAAACAGGGATCGGACCAACACGCAGCCTTCCCTCTCTTCACTAAAAGAGGGGGGGGGAAACAGGGATCGGACCAACACGCAGCCTTCCCTCTCTTCACTAAAAGAGGGGGGGGGAGGGAAACAGGGATCGGACCAACACGCAGCCTTCCCTCTCTTCACTAAAAGAGGGGGGGGAAACAGGGATCGGACCAACACGCAGCCTTCCCTCTCTTCACTAAAAGAGGGGGGGGGAAACAGGGATCGGACCAACACGCAGCCTTCCCTCTCTTCACTAAAAGAGGGGGGGGGAAACAGGGATCGGACCAACACGCAGCCTTCCCTCTCTTCACTAAAAGAGGGGGGGGAAACAGGGATCGGACCAACACGCAGCCTTCCCTCTCTTCACTAAAAGAGGGGGGGGAAACAGGGATCGGACCAACACGCAGCCTTCCCTCTCTTCACTAAAAGAGGGGGGGGGAAACAGGGATCGGACCAACACGCAGCCTTCCCTCTCTTCACTAAAAGAGGGGGGGGGAAACAGGGATCGGACCAACACGCAGCCTTCCCTCTCTTCACTAAAAGAGGGGGGGGAAACAGGGATCGGACCAACACGCAGCCTTCCCTCTCTTCACTAAAAGAGGGGGGGGGAAACAGGGATCGGACCAACACGCAGCCTTCCCTCTCTTCACTAAAAGAGGGGGGGGGAAACAGGGATCGGACCAACACGGCAGCCTTCCCTCTCTTCACTAAAAGAGGGGGGGGGAACAGGGATCGGACCAACACGCAGCCTTCCCTCTCTTCACTAAAAGAGGGGGAGGGGGTGAAACAGGGATCGGACCAACACGCAGCCTTCCCTCTCTTCACTAAAAGAGGGGGGGGGAAACAGGGATCGGACCAACACGCAGCCTTCCCTCTCTTCACTAAAAGAGGGGGAGGGGGTGAAACAGGGATCGGACCAACACGCAGCCTTCCCTCTCTTCACTAAAAGAGGGAGGGGGAAACAGGGATCGGACCAACACGCAGCCTTCCCTCTCTTCACTAAAAGAGGGGGGGGGAAACAGGGATCGGACCAACACGCAGCCTTCCCTCTCTTCACTAAAAGAGGGGGGGGGGGGGGAACAGGGATCGGACCAACACGGCAGCCTTCCCTCTCTTCACTAAAAGAGGGGGGGGGAAACAGGGATCGGACCAACACGCAGCCTTCCCTCTCTTCACTAAAAGAGGGGGGGGGAAACAGGGATCGGACCAACACGCAGCCTTCCCTCTCTTCACTAAAAGAGGGGGGGGGAAACAGGGATCGGACCAACACGCAGCCTTCCCTCTCTTCACTAAAAGAGGGGGGGGGGGGGGGGAACAGGGATCGGACCAACACGCAGCCTTCCCTCTCTTCACTAAAAGAGGGGGGGGGAAACAGGGATCGGACCAACACGCAGCCTTCCCTCTCTTCACTAAAAGAGGGGGGGGAAACAGGGATCGGACCAACACGCAGCCTTCCCTCTCTTCACTAAAAGAGGGGGGGGAAACAGGGATCGGACCAACACGCAGCCTTCCCTCTCTTCACTAAAAGAGGGGGGGGAAACAGGGATCGGACCAACACACAGCCTTCCCTCTCTTCACTAAAAGAGGGGGGGGGAAACAGGGATCGGACCAACACACAGCCTTCCCTCTCTTCACTAAAAGAGGGGGGGGGAAACAGGGATCGGACCAACACGCAGCCTTCCCTCTCTTCACTAAAAGAGGGGGGGGGAAACAGGGATCGGACCAACACGCAGCCTTCCCTCTCTTCACTAAAAGAGGGGGGGGGGGGAACAGGGATCGGACCAACACGCAGCCTTCCCTCTCTTCACTAAAAGAGGGGGGGGGAACAGGGATCGGACCAACACGCAGCCTTCCCTCTCTTCACTAAAAGAGGGGGGGGGAAACAGGGATCGGACCAACACGCAGCCTTCCCTCTCTTCACTAAAAGAGGGGGGGGGAAACAGGGATCGGACCAACACGCAGCGTAGCCAGTGCTCAACATGTTTAATTACAATAAACGTGAACACTTAACAAATAACAAAATAACAAACCGTGAAAAACCGAGACAGTCCTATCAATCAAGTTTATTTTCACGTTTATTTTATAAAGCCCTTCGTACATCAGCTAATATTTCGAAGTGCTGTACAGAAACCCAGCCTAAAACCCCAAACAGCTAGTAATGCAGGTGTAGAAGCACGGTGGCTAGGAAAAACTCCCTAGAAAGGCCAGAACCTACGAAGAAACCTAGAGAGGATGCAGAACACAAACACAGAGACAGGAAACAACCACCCACAATCCCCAACACAAAACAAGCCTCCTATATATGATTCTCAATCAGGGACAACGATTGACAGCTGTCTCTGATTGAGAACCATATTAGGCTGGACACAGAATCAGACAAACTAGACACACAACATAGAATTCCCACCCAGCTCACGTCCTGACCAACACTAAAACAAGCAAAACAAGAACTCTGGTCAGGACGTGACACTAACAGAAAGAATGTGTTGGTAACTCAACATTATAACTTACTTATTTTGACCGGAAGCCACAAAACTAGAGCAGGAATGAGTCAATCATCTGTATGCTGACAAATATCACACAAGTTAATATGACTAGAGTTATTCAACATTAGTTAACAAACTAAAGAAAATACCCAATAAAATAGCAACATAGCCTACTAAATAGGCCAATCCTTGACAAATAAATTAAATAGCATAAATAAACTAGTAAATTGGATAAATAAAACAATTCAATTAAATAGCTCAGTTCATGAAAATATAGGCAACCTTTCCCACTCTGTGTCCACAATGTGCATAAATACAGACAATTTGCCTGTTGGTTTTTCCACCCTGTACTCTCTTTCATTCAGTTTCTTCTGCTAAAATATAACCACCAGCTAAGATTATACAGCCTAGGCCTCCCATACTCAACTGGCAGACCACGAACCGGATCCGGACCAAAAACAGGTCAATACGGACCGGGGGTTCCCTGGTATCATGTAAACACACATAAGACATGGAAGAATGCGTAGAATTGCAGGAAATGGGCTTTAAACCAGTAAAAATGTTCATTTTGACCCTGTCGTCGAGACAGAACTGACCTCAAATAGTACTTGAGTACCCCCTGGCCTAGGCTATCATTCCCTCCTGTCCCACAACAAGTCGGCCTATAGCCTATTTCACCGCGCGTCACGGGCAGTGAGCAGTGGCTGGTTTTCATAAAGCGAATGTGCCATTTTGTCACAAAATGATATTGGCACATTTGATTTGATGAAAGGGGACCCCTGACAATCATTTAAGAGAATACGTAATATGTAAATGTGTGCAACTCTTACATCTGAGTCATTCAAATAAGCTGTCATTTCGGATACTAGTATTTCACATATTTTCACACAGATCCGAGGCCCGTTACCCTTGTGTTGGATCTGACACTGGATCCAAGGGTTAACTACAGGTTCGGATCTTGTGTAATCGGGTTGGGGTAGATCCTCTAAAGTCCTCTACTCTAGGCTCACCATCAGACTCCTGGCTGGGCCCTCTGCTGCCCCCCGCTGGACAGATGGTGAACTGCAGAAGCTGCGTAATCACTGCGGACTAGCTGGTGCTGATGTTTCTTCATAATTCATCACATCTCACTCATCTCAACTCTATAATGTTTTCCTCCTCTCCTTCATCTGATCTGAAAACACGGGACGGGTGAAAAGAGCATGGCAGTTGCGCAAGCCTACTGGTAAACGTTACATATACCTTTCTACACTGAACAAAAATATAAACACATCATGCAACAATTTCAAAGATTTTACTGAGTTACAGTTCGTGTAGTGTAAGGATATCTGTCAATTAAAATAAATTCAATAGGCCCTAATCTATGGATTTCACATGACTGGGAATACAGATATCCATCTGTTGGTCACAGATACCTTGCAAAAAAGATATGGGCATGGATCAGAAAACCAGTCAGTATCTGGTGTGTCCACCATTTGCTTCCTGCAGCCTGACACATCTCCTTCACATAGAGTTGATCAGGCTGTTGATGGTGGCCTGTGGAATGTTGTCCCACTCCTCTTCAATGGCTGTGAGATGTTACTGGATATTAGCGGGAACTGGAACACGCTGTCCTACACGCCTCGATCCAGAGCATCCCAAACATGCTCAATGGGTGTCATGGTGAGTATGCAGGCCATGGAAGAACTGGGACATTTTCAGCTTCCAGGAATTGGAAGGGGGATAAATGGACGACACTGGGGCTCAGAATCTCTTCACGGTATCTCTGTGCATTCAAATTGCCATCGATAAAATGCAGTTGTATGCATTGTCCATGCATTGTCCATAGCTTATGCCTGCCTAGTCCATAAGCCCACTGCCACCATGGGTCACTACGTTCACAACGTTGACATCAGCAAACAACTCGCCCCCACGACGCCACACTGTCTGCAGTTGAAAACGTCAACCCTGGAGAAATGCAAACTTCTAAACCAGGGTGCCAGTGGCCATCGAAGGGGAGCATTAGCCCACTGAAGTCGGTTACGACGCCGAACTGCAGTCAGGTCAAGACCCAGGTGAAGACGCCGAGCAAGTAGATGAGCTTCCCTTACACGGTTTCTGACAGTTAGTGCAGAAATTATTTGGTAGTGCAAACGCACAGTTTCAACAGCCGTCCGGATGGCTGGTCTGAGACGATCCTGCAGGTAAAGAAGCCGGTTTGTGGAGGTACTGGGCTGCCATGGTTACAGGGGTGGAGCTTAGCTACTGTACAATAGGGTATTGGAGGAGAGGGAGGGGTGGAGCTTAGCTACTGTACAATAGGGTATTGGAGGAGAGGGAGGGGTGGAGCTTAGCTACTGTACAATAGGGTATTGGAGGAGGGGGAGGGGTGGAGCTTAGCTACTGTACAATAGGGTATTGGAGGAGAGGGAGGGGTGGAGCTTAGCTACTGTACAATAGGATATTGGAGAAAGGGAGGGGTGGAGCTTAGCTACTGTACAATAGGGTATTGGAGGAGGGGGAGGGGTGGAGCTTAGCTACTGTACAATAGGGTATTGGAGGAGGGGGAGGGGTGGAGCTTAGCTACTGTACAATAGGGTATTGGAGGAGAGGGAGGGGTGGAGCTTAGCTACTGTACAATAGGGTATTGGAGGAGGGGGAGGGGTGGAGCTTAGCTACTGTACAATAGGGTATTGGAGGAGAGGGAGGGGTGGAGCTTAGCTACTGTACAATAGGATATTGGAGAAGAGGGAGGGGTGGAGCTTAGCTACTGTACAATAGGGTATTGGAGGAGGGGGAGGGGTGGAGCTTAGCTACTGTACAATAGGGTATTGGAGGAGGGGGAGGGGTGGAGCTTAGCTACTGTACAATAGGGTATTGGAGAAGAGGGAGGGGTGGAGCTTAGCTACTGTACAATAGGGTATTGGAGGAGGGGGAGGGGTGGAGCTTAGCTACTGTACAATAGGGTATTGGAGGAGGGGGAGGGGTGGAGCTTAGCTACTGTACAATAGGGTATTGGAGGAGAGGGAGGGGCGGAGCTTAGCTACTGTACAATAGGGTATTGGAGGAGGGGGAGGGGTGGAGCTTAGCTACTGTACAATAGGGTATTGGAGGAGAGGGAGGGGTGGAGCTTAGCTACTGTACAATAGGGTATTGGAGGAGAGGGAGGGGTGGAGCTTAGCTACTGTACAATAGGGTATTGGAGGAGAGGGAGGGGTGGAGCTTAGCTACTGTACAATAGGGTATTGGAGGAGGGGGAGGGGTGGAGCTTAGCTACTGTACAATAGGGTATTGGAGGAGAGGGAGGGTGGGGCTTAGCTACTGTACAATAGGGTATTGGAGGAGGGGGAGGGGTGGAGCTTAGCTACTGTACAATAGGGTATTGGAGGAGAGGGAGGGTGGAGCTTAGCTACTGTACAATAGGGTATTGGAGGAGAGGGAGGGTGGAGCTTAGCTACTGTACAATAGGGTATTGGAGGAGAGGGAGGGGTGGAACTTATTATTGATCTCAACATGGATGGCTGTAACATGGATCTATGATAATAATGTTAACAGACTATTTGGTGTAGAACTCATTTTCCCACGGTCCCCTTCTGCAGTGATGTGGGGAGTGGTTGAATGAGGTAATTGGTGTGTTTGTGTGTGTGTGTTCGTGCGTGTGTGTGCGAGTGCTCTGGTTCATCCCAGAGCTAGCTGTCAGTAGCACACACAGTATCTCCGTTCTGCAGAACCAGACATGAGGAACAAGGATTATGGTAAAACCGTTGATGATTGTTTTGATTTACCGGGACGTGTGAAGGCGGAGCTTGCTTTGTTACGGATTGAACCCCCTACCGACTGACAGAATGCACCGGGACCGCAACGGAACCGTCGCCCAGGCGCGGTGAGAGCTCGTGATTAGGCTATTTATCTCTGTACTGAGCGTCAGCTAGGCTGATTACGGAGCTAATACCACCGGTTAACGCGATCCATTCTGTGGATTAAATCATTACTGTTGTCGGTGAGAAACACACGGATAGATAGAATTAAGAATGAGAGTATAACATTTAACAAGTATTATATAATAATCGATATGAGAAGGCCTGGGTGCCAGAGAGATTCTAGATGAAAACAGACAGAGAGAATTTTAGAAAATACATAAATAAATGTGTTTTAACTGAGAGCCCAGCGACAGATTATGATTATTAATATTACTAATATGATTAATATGATTCATTAACTGGCTAATGTAATGTTATTGGTAAACAGGCTAAATTAAGGTTAGGCCTGTTGTTACATTATAGGCTGCCTGTTACTGTAGTCATATAGGCCTACTGAATTACTATAGGCTGACTAATAGTGGATCACTTTATTTCACTGTTGGACTACAGAAATAACCAGTCAGTTAATTAGTAATAATATGATAATAACATAGTAACTGCTCGAGGCCTATGAATTTGTTTAATTTCAACCATTTGGCACCATTCTGTTGAAGGCGGTACCAGAAGGCATACCTACCCATTGATACAATAACAGATCAGATATCCCAGTCAGATCAATACCTGATCAATACACAGGAAACAGCATCCGGTAAGGAGAAAGATATATGATATAATTGTAGATATTAATCTATAGTATATAGTAATAAATAACTCATAGTCCTGATGTCTAAGGTAAAGAGTAGTGAGACGGTGAAGGTAGTAATCCGCTGTCGCCCGTTAAACCGGAAAGAGGAGGCGGCTGGTGTTACCCGTAAACCGGGAGGAGTGGGCGGGATCGTAGAAATGGACATGCGTCTGGGTCAGGTGGTCTTACGGAACCCTCGTGGTCCGCCCGGCGAGCCGCGTAAAACGTTTACATTCGACTCTGTGTACGACCCCTCGTCTAAACAGCGTGATCTTTATGATGAGACGGTGCGGCCGCTGATCGATTCCGTCCTAGACGGGTTTAACGGAACTATCTTCGCCTACGGCCAGACGGGTACCGGGAAGACCTACACCATGCAGGGGGTGTGGCTAGAGCCAGAGAAGCGGGGCGTCATCCCCAACGCCTTCGATCACGTCTTCACCCAGATCTCCCGCTCCGCCGCCGACCGCCAGTACCTGGTCAGAGCCTCTTACCTGGAGATCTACCGAGAGGAGATCAGGGATCTACTGGATCCCAACGTGCACGCCCCTCATGTCCCCAACGTGCACTCCCCTCATGTCCCCAATGTGTACACTCACACCCACCGCACCCTGGAGCTGAGAGAGAGCCCGGAGAGCGGGGTGTATGTGCGTGACCTGACTTCGTGCGTGTGTAAGAGCGTGAAGGAGATACAGGAGCTGATGAACGTAGGGAACCAGGTGCGCTCGGTGGGAGCGACAGACATGAACGAACACTCTTCCCGTTCCCACACCCTGTTCCTCATCACGGTGGAGTGTTCCCTGCCGGGGCCGGACGGACGGCAGCACATCAGGGTAGGCCGGCTCAACCTGGTTGACCTGGCGGGCAGCGAGCGGCAGGCCAAGACGGGCGTCCACGGAGAACGCCTGAAAGAGGCCGCCAAGATCAACTTGTCTCTGTCGGCACTAGGCAACGTGATCTCAGCTCTGGCAGACGGGCGTAGCGGCCACGTTCCGTACCGGGACTCCAAACTGACCCGGTTATTACAGGACTCTCTGGGAGGCAACGCCAAGACGGTGATGGTGGCTACACTAGGCCCCGCCCCCCAACACTACGAGGAGACCCTCACCACGCTCCGCTACGCTAACAGAGCTAAGAACATCCAGAACCAACCAAGAGTTAACGAAGACCCTAAAGACGCCCTGCTCAGAGAGTTCCAGAAGGAGATCGCACGGCTCCGCGCACAGCTCAGCCACAGGGAAGGGAGGGGCAAATACAGGAAGGAGGATGGAGAGGAGGGCTGGGACGGAGAGGGGGATGAGGAGGGAGAGGAGGAGGTGGAGAAGGAGAGGACGCTGCAGGAGGAGAGGCTGGAAGAGGAGAAGGAGGCCATCAGAGAAGACGGATCACTATTGGCTGAGGAGAAGCAGAGGCTTCTGGGAGAGAAGGAGAGGATGATGGGAGATCTGAGGAAGGAGCGGGACGCCACCGAGCAGCTGACTGCCAAGTACAAGGTACCGTACACACACACACACAGTGTTGAGTCAGCGTAATCCCAGTGTGTCAGATTTAAGGCTGGTGGTTAATCTGATGATCTGGAGATTAGGTCTATCACTACAACACTCCCCACTACACCCTAATTACTACACTGTTTGTTCTGAACCTAACCTTAATTCGATCCAAGATGGCGTAGCAGTCAGACGTGTGTTTGTCTTGTCCCGTCTTGTCCCGTGTCAATAATTGTTTTCCTCATTTTTCCCCCCATATATATTTCATATATATTGTTATCTCACTTTCCATCTACGGACTGAATATACTCTCTTGCAACCCTCCTCACCCAATGTGGTGAGGATCTGCTATTTTTATACTTTAGAACCGGAACACCCTTCAGAAGTTAGCCAGCAAACTAGCTACTAGCTAGTAGTCAGTTAGCCACTGCTAGCGGTCCTCACCGTTAACTCGGACATCAGCCAGCTAACTAGCTACTAGCTAGTAGTCAGTTAGCCACTGCTAGCGTTCTTCACCGTTAACTCGGACACCAGCTAGCTTCAGCTCGGTCAATACCTGCCAGTCTGCACAGCGCGATATCAACCCAGAGCATATTGGACTGCTTTTCTCTACCACATCTCTGGATTCCTACTGCAAGCTCTGGACCATTACACCGGATCATCTCTGTACCATTCCACCTTTCCAGAAATAAGTCTCTCACCATTGCCGCTTGCTATAGACCCCCCTCAGCCCCCAGCTGTGCCCTGGACACCATATGTGAATTGATTGCCCCCCATCTATCTTCAGAGTTCGTACTGTTAGGTGACCTAAACTGGGATATGCTTAATAACACCCCGGCCTTCCTACAATCTCAGCTAGATGCCATCAATCTCACACAAATTATCAAGGAACCTACCAGGTACACCCCTAAATCCGTAACCATGGGCACCCTCATCGATATCATCCTGACCAACTTGCCCTCCAAATACACCTCTGCTGTCTTCAACCAGGATCTCAGCGATCACTGCCTCATTGCCTGCGTCCGTAATGGGTCAGCGGTCAAACGACCAACCCTCATCACTGTCAAATGCTCCCTAAAACACTTCAGCGAGCAGGCCTTTCTAATCGACCTGGCCCGGGTATCCTGGAAGGACATTGACCTCATCCCGTCAGTAGAGGATGCCTGGTTGCTCCTTAAATGTGCTTTCCTCACCATCTTAAATAAGCCCCATTTAAACAATGTAGAACTAAGAACAGATATAGCCCTTGGTTCACCCCAGACTTGACTGCCCTCGACCAACACACAAACATCCTGTGGTGTTCTGCATTAGCATCGAATGCAACTTTTCAGGGAAGTCAGGAACCAATATACTCAGTCAGTTAGGAGAGCGAAGGCTAGCTTTTTCAAACAGAAATTTGCATCCTGTAGCACTAATTCCAACAGGTTTGGGACACTTTAAAGTCCATGGAGAATAAGAGCACCTCCTCCCAGCTGCCCACTGCACTGAGGCTAGGAAACACTGTCACCACCGATAAATCTACGATAATCGATCATTTCAAAAAAGCATTTTTCTATGGCTGGCCATGCTTTCCACCTGGCTACCCCTACCCCAGCCAACAGCTCTGCACCCCCCACAGCAACTTGCCCAAGCCCCCCCCCCCTTCTCCTTCACTCAAATCCAGACAGCTGATGTTCTGAAAGAGTTGCAAAATCTGGACCTCTACAAATCAGCTGGGCTAGACAATCTGGACCCTCTCTTTCTAAAATTATCTGCCGGAATTGTTGCAACCCCTATTACTAGCCTGTTCAACCTGTCTTTTGTATCGTCTGAGATCCCCAAAGATTGGAAAGCGGCCGCGGTCATCCCCCTCTTCAAAGGGGGAGACACTCTAGACCCAAACTGTTACAGACCTACAGTATATCCATCCTGCCCTACCTTTCAGATTACCGACCATTTCGAATCCCACTGTACCTTCTCCACTATGCAATCTGGTTTCCGAGCTGGTCATGGGTGTACCTCAGCCCCGCTCAAGGTTCTAAACGATATCATAACCGCCATTGATAAAAGACATTACTGTGCAGCCGTCTTCATCGACCTGGCCAAGGCTTTCGACTCTGTCAATCACCACATTCTTATTGGCAGACTCAACAGCCTTGGTTTCTCAAATGACTGCCTCGCCTGGTTCACCAACTACTTCTCAGATAGAGTTCATTGTGTCAAATCGGAGGGCCTGTTGTCCGGACCTCTGGCAGTCTCTATGGGGGTACCACAGGGTTAAATTCTCAGGGCCAACTCTCTTCTCTGTATATATCAATGATGTCACTCTTGCTGCTGGTGATTCTCTGATCCACCTCTACGCAGACGACACCATTCTGTATACTTCTGGCCCTTCTTTGGACACTGTGTTAACAAACCTTCAGATGAGCTTCAATGCCATACAACTGTCCTTCTGTGGCCTCCAACTGCTTTTAAATGCAAGTAAACCTAAATGCATGCTCTTCAACCGTTCGCTGCCCGCACCTGCTCGCCCGCCCAGCATCACTACTCTGGACGGTTCTGACTGACGTGGACAACTACCTAGGTGTCTGGTTAGACTGTAAACTCTCCTTCCAGACTCACATTAAGCATCTCCAATCCAAATTAAATCTAGAATCGGCTTCCTATTTCGCACCAAAGCATCCTTCACTCATGCTGCCAAACATACCCTCGTAAAACTGACTATCCTACCGATCCTTGACTTCGGCGATGTCATTTACAAAATAGACTCCAACACTCTACTCAGCAAATTGGATGTAGTCTATCACAGTGCCATCTGTTGTCACCAAAGCCCCATATACTACCCACCACTGATACTGTATGCTCTCGTTGGCTGGCCATCGCCTTACCTCAGCTCACTGGTCACCATAGCAACACCCATCCATAGCACACTCTCCAGCAGGTATATCTCACTGGTCATCCCCAAAGCCAATTCCTCCTTTGGCTGCCTTTCCTTCCAGTTCTCTGCTGCCAATGACTGGAACGAATTGCAAAAATCACTGAAGCTGGAGACTTATATCTCCCTCACTAACTTTAAGCATCAGCTGTCAGAGCAGCTCACAGATCACTGCACCTGTACACAGCCCATCTGTAAATAGCACACCCAGCTACCTCATCCCCATATTGTTATTTTTAAATGTTTTTACTCCTTTGGACCACAATATCTCTACTTGCACACTCATCTTCTACACATCTATCACTTCTGTGTTTATGCTAAATTGTAATTATTTCGCCTCTATGGCCTATTTATTGACTCTTACTACATTTGCACACACTGTATATAGACTTTTTCTATTGTCTTATTGACTGTATGTTTGTTTATTCCATGTGTAACTCAGTGTTTTTGTCGCACTGCTTTGCTTTATCTTGGCCAGGTCACAGTTGTAAATGAGAACTTGTTCTTAACTGGCCTACCTGGTTAAATAAAGGTGAATAAATATATATATATATATATATATATATATAATTACTACACACTTTTTGTTCTGATCCTAACCCTAACTGCTGTTTGTTCTGAAACCAGTCGGTCCAATCAACATCATCCATCTGCAGGCTACACTTTCCCCCCCTGTTCAGTAAACCAATGGGAGGCATGTAGCTAGGTGAGAGGGCAGATAGCGAGAGAGATGGAATACAGTAACGCGGACACACACGCACGCACGCACGCACGCACGCACGCACGCACACACACACACACACACACACACACACACACACACACACACACACACAGACACACACACACACACACACACACACACACACAGACAGACAGACAGACAGACAGACAGACAGACAGACAGACAGACAGACAGACAGACAGACAGACAGACAGACAGACAGACAGACAGACACACACACACACACACACACACACACACACACACACACACACACACACACACACACACACACTGTGTTGTGACTGAAGACATGTTACGGTTGTTGGAGTTCATCTCAGCCTAGGCTGCCCTTCAGTTCCTTGACTTTTTGGCCGTGACGGAGACATGAATCACCCCAGAGAGCACTGCTTCTCCAGCTGCTCTGTCTTCATATGTTCACCCCAGAGAGCACTGCTTCTCCAGCTGCTCTGTCTTCATATGATCACCCAGAGAACACTGCTTCTCCAGCTGCTCTGTCTTCATATGATCACCCCAGAGAGCACTGCTTCTCCAGCTGCTCTGTCTTCATATGATCACCAGAGAACACTGCTTCTCCAGCTGCTCTGTCTTCATATGATCACCAGAGAGCACTGCTTCTCCAGCTGCTCTGTCTTCATATGTTTTGTCTCGTAGTCGAGAGCATCTGGTCTTCATGATGGTAGCACAGGGTTACTCATTTCTCCTAACTGTACATCTCCACTCCCTCCTGTCCATCTCCACTCTCACCTGTCCATCTCCTCTCTCACCTGTCCATCTCCTCTCTCACCTGTCCATCTCCTCTCTCACCTGTCCATCCTCACTCTCACCTGTCCATCTCCTCTCTCACCTGTCCATATCCTCTCTCACCTGTCCATCTCCACTCTCACCTGTCCATCTCCTCTCTCACCTGTCCATCTCCTCTCTCACCTGTCCATCTCCTCTCTCACCTGTCCATCTCCTCTCTCACCTGTCCATCCTCACTCTCACCTGTCCATCTCCTCTCTCACCTGTCCATATCCTCTCTCACCTGTCCATCTCCACTCTCACCTGTCCATCTCCTCTCTCACCTGTCCATCTCCACTCTCACCTGTGCATCTCCTCTCTCACCTGTCCATCTCCTCTCTCACCTGTCCATCTCCTCTCTCACCTGTCCATCTCCTCTCACACCTGTCCATCTCCACTCTCACCTGTCCATTTAATTGAAATTAAATTTGTCACGCCCTGACCATAGAGAGCTTTTATTCTCTATGTTGGTTAGGTCGGGGTGTGATTAAGGGTGGGTTATCTAGGTGAATTATATTTCTATGTTGGTCTAGTATGGTTCCCAATCAGAGGCAGCTGTTTATTGTTGTCTCTGATTGGGGATCATATTTAGGTAGCCATTTTCCCATTGTGCTTTGTGGGATCTTGTCTAGGTATAGTTGCCTGTGAGCACTACTCTAAACTTCACGTTTCATTTGTTAGTTTTATTGTTTTTGTTCTTTAAGTTTCTCTTCTAAATAAAAGGATGGCAACATACCACGCTGCATCTTGGTCCACTCCTTATAACGATCGTGACAAAATTACTATAAATATAACTATTATATAAATATAAATATTACTAACCCTAACCCTAACTTTCATGAAATCACAAGTGCAATATATCAAAATAAAACTTAATTTGTTGTTAATCCAGCCGCCGTGTCAGATTTCAAAAAGGCTTTACAGCGAAAGCAAACCATACGATTATCTGAGGACAGCGCCCAGCACACAAATGCATAACAAATCATTTTCAACCAGGGAGTTGCGACATGAAAGTCAGAAATAGCGTTATAATATATGTCTTACCTTTGAATATCTTCTTCTGTTGGCACTCCAAAAGGTACCAGTTGCATTACAAATGGTTAATTTGTTCGATAAAGTCCTTCTTTATATCCATAAAAACTCAGTTTAGCTAGCGCGCTTCAGTCAGTAATCCACTCGGTTTCCCTCCTTCAAAATGCACACAAAATGAATCCCAAACGTTACCAATAAACTTATCCAAACAAGTCAATCAACGTTTATAATCAAACCTTAGGTACCCTAATACGCAAATAAAACATAACATTTAAAACAGAAAATTGTTATTGTCTTTACCGGAGAAAAATACCAAAGAACGCGCTCTCAGTCACGCGCTTGGAAACACTACAGCCAAAATGGGAGCCACCTAGAAAAACTACAATTTCTGGCTCATTTTTCCAAAAAACAGCCTGAAACTCTTTCTAAACACTGTTGACATCTAGTGGAAGCCCTAGGAACTGCAACCTGGGAGGATTTCGCCTTATCATAAAAGTGCCAGCCATTGAAATTAGTGGTAGGATGAAATATTATTTTGGGGGGGGGTGGTTTGTCCTCAGGGTTTCGCCTGCCATTTCAGTTCCGTAAAACTCACAGACATTATTTTAACAGTTTTATAATCTTTAGAGTGTTTTCTATCCAAAGCTACAAATTATATGCATATCCTAGCTTCTTGGCCTGAGTAGCAGGCAGTTTACTTTGGGCACGCTTTTCATCCGGACGTCAAAATACCGCCCCCTATCCCAAAGAAGTTAAACAAACTTTTCCTGTGGTGCCCCAAATTTCTAATGAGTTAATTTTTACATGATTAATTTAATCAAGTAATAATTAAATGTAGTAGGTCATTCAATGAATAGCAGTTGTCGTGTCTTGACTATCATTAATGTGTTTGACTGTTATTTTATAAAATAATTACATACCACGTTCAATTATTACACGATTCAATTAATCATATAACATTAAGTAGTAGTCTGGGGGCACCACGGGAAAGTTATTTAACGAGTTACTATCTCCCGGCTCTAAAGATATACATATCTCTTACATCAGTCACAGTCAATTAATTAATTCTTATTTACCTTCAGTCTTCATTCTGAATGTCACAAAATTGTTGGATATCTGCACGAACCTGAACATAAATGATGAATCAGCGATATACAAATTGGCTTAATTATTTATTTACTAACTAACTAAATAAAAATGCAAATACTTTGCACATGAACAGCCGCTCATTCGAAATAATTGCAATGTACATAGTTATGTGTGTATGTCTTTGCTGTCTCTGTTGAAAACACTCGATCCATCTATGGGGAGTAATTCGCCAGAAAGTCTCTGGTTGTGTTAGAACGGATCCTCCAGAGGTCTACCCCGCATGGTTCAGCGGGTTCTGTCCATTAGAATAGAGGTATCTATGGTGGTGAGAGTAAATTGTTCTTTGTCTTCTCGTCTTCTGTCGAGTTTCCTAGATTAAAGTACTTAAACAGCTGCATACTGAATGTTCCTGTGTCGTCTTCTTCGATAGAGAGTTTCAGAGTTTCTAACCATTCCGTACCTTTCAGCTCACGCTGTCGATCACGCTGGTCTAATGTGGAGCTAGAACCATTTTACACGCCCGTAGCAACCTGGCAATATACTAGTCTCTGGAGATTTAAATTTAATCATATGTTCCACAACATTTAAATGTGAATCTGATAACTGGGACGTATACATTTGTAGAGGTACAGTTATTTAGTTATACCATCCTTAATGATATCACAAAACAACAACTGTTGGACATGGTTATTCTTTAAATACCTACGGACCATTCCCAATGTTTGTATTACAGAAATATTGTTTCAATATCCCGCCTTTTGGAATCTCCTTGTAACAAAATGTTTCTTTCCCCTCCATCCCGCAGAGCCCAAAGGTAGAGTTTCTACAAGGTATTTACTACCGTCATAAAACGGCCAACTTCACCCCTCTCCCCCTCCCCCTCTCCCTCTGCGAGAGAGGGAGCGCTGTAGAGTGGACTCACTGCAACCTGATCCTTTGTATCCTCACAGGAGAGTCATGACACAGTCATCACATTAATGATAGTCACGTGACGACAAATGTTTTAATAAAACATGTTTACTTGCCATCAAATTAGAGTTGAAATCATAAACCAACTCCCTGAATCATTGGTTTCAGCAGTATGATTGTAGCTACTCACCTACTTCTCCTCTCCTCCTCTTTCATCCCTGCTGTTTCCTGTGGGTGAATACTTCTCCTCTCCTCCCCTCCTCTTTCATCCCTTCTGTTTCCTGTGGGTGAATACTTCTCCTCTCCTCCCCTCCTCTTTCACCCCTGCTGTTTCCTGTGGGTGATTACTTCTCCTCTCCTCCCCTCCTCTTTCACCCCTGCTGTTTCCTGTGGGTGAATACTTCTCCTCTCCTCCCCTCCTCTTTCATCCCTGCTGTTTCCTGTGGGTGATTACTTCTCCTCTCCTCCCCTCCTCTTTCATCCCTGCTGTTTCCTGTGGGTGATTACTTCTCCTCTCCTCCCCTCCTCTTTCATACCTGCTGTTTCCTGTGGGTGATTACTTCTCCTCTCCTCCCCTCCTCTTTCATCCCTGCTGTTTCCTGTGGGTGATTACTTCTCCTCTCCTCTCCTCCTCTTTCACCCCTGCTGTTTCCTGTGGGTGATTACTTCTCCTCCCCTCCTCTTTCATCCCTGCTGTTTCCTGTGGGTGAATACTACTCCTCCCCTCATCTTTCATCCCTGCTGTTTCCTGTGGGTGATTACTTCTCCTCTCCTCTCCTCCTCTTTCACCCCTGCTGTTTCCTGTGGGTGATTACTTCTCCTCCCCTCCTCTTTCATCCCTGCTGTTTCCTGTGGGTGAATACTACTCCTCCCCTCATCTTTCATCCCTGCTGTTTCCTGTGGGTGATTACTTCTCCTCTCCTCTCCTCCTCTTTCATCCCTGCTGTTTCCTGTGGGTGATTACTTCTCCTCTCCTCCCCTCCTCTTTCATCCCTGCTGTTTCCTGTGGGTGATTACTTCTCCTCTCCTCCCCTCCTCTTTCATCCCTGCTGTTTCCTGTGGGTGATTACTTCTCCTCTCCTCCCCTCCTCTTTCACCCCTGCTGTTTCCTGTGGGTGATTACTTCTCCTCTCCTCCTCTTTCACCCCTGCTGTTTCCTGTGGGTGATTACTTCTCCCCTCCTCTTTCATCCCTGTTGTTTCCTGTGGGTGATTACTACTCCTCTCCTCCCCTCCTCTTTCATCCCTGCTGTTTCCTGTGGGTGAATACTACTCCTCCCCTCATCTTTCATCCCTGCTGTTTCCTGTGGGTGAATACTTCTCCTCTATCACAGAACCAAAACAATGGCATCATCCATTACCCCTTAACCTGTCTAGATACCTATAACCCTTAACCCTTAACCTGTCTAGATACCTATAACCCTTAACCCTTAACCTGTCTAGATACCTATAACCCTTAACCTGTCTAGATACCTATAACCCTTAACCTGTCTAGATACCTATAACCCTTAACCCTTAACCTGTCTAGATACCTATAACCCTTAACCTGTCTAGATACCTATAACCCTTAACCCTTAACCTGTCTAGATACCTATAACCCTTAACCTGTCTAGATACCTATAACCCTTAACCCTTAACCTGTCTAGATACCTATAACCCTTAACCTGTCTAGATACCTATAACCCTTAACCTGTCTAGATACCTATAACCCTTAACCTGTCTAGATACCTATAACCCTTAACCTGTCTAGATACCTATAACCCTTAACCTGTCTAGATACCTATAACCCTTAACCCTTAACCTGTCTAGATACCTATAACCCTTAACCCTTAACCTGTCTAGATACCTATAACCCTTAACCTGTCTGGATACCTATAACCCTTAACCTGTCTAGATACCTATAACCCTTAACCTGTCTAGATACCTATAACCCTTAACCCTTAACCTGTCTAGATACCTATAACCCTTAACCCTTAACCTGTCTGGATACCTATAACCCTTAACCTGTCTAGATACCTATAACCCTTAACCCTTAACCTGTCTAGATACCTATAACCCTTAACCTGTCTAGATACCTATAACCCTTAACCCTTAACCTGTCTGGATACCTATAACCCTTAACCCTTAACCTGTCTAGATACCTATAACCCTTAACCTGTCTAGATACCTATAACCCTTAACCTGTCTAGATACCTATAACCCTTAACCTGTCTAGATACCTATAACCCTTAACCCTTAACCTGTCTAGATACCTATAACCCTTAACCTGTCTAGATACCTATAACCCTTAACCTGTCTAGATACCTATAACCCTTAACCTGTCTAGATACCTATAACCCTTAACCCTTAACCTGTCTAGATACCTATAACCCTTAACCCTTAACCTGTCTAGATACCTATAACCCTTAACCTGTCTAGATACCTATAACCCTTAACCCTTAACCTGTCTAGATACCTATAACCATTAACCTGTCTAGATACCTATAACCCTTAACCCTTAACCTGTCTAGATACCTATAACCCTTAACCCTTAACCTGTCTAGATACCTATAACCCTTAACCTGTCTAGATACCTATAACCCTTAACCTGTCTAGATACCTATAACCCTTAACCTGTCTAGATACCTATAACCCTTAACCTGTCTAGATACCTATAACCCTTAACCCTTAACCTGTCTAGATACCTATAACCCTTAACCTGTCTAGATACCTATAACCCTTAACCCTTAACCTGTCTAGATACCTATAACCCTTAACCTGTCTAGATACCTATAACCCTTAACCCTTAACCTGTCTAGATACCTATAACCCTTAACCCTTAACCTGTCTAGATACCTATAACCCTTAACCTGTCTAGATACCTATAACCCTTAACCTGTCTAGATACCTATAACCCTTAACCCTTAACCTGTCTAGATACCTATAACCCTTAACCTGTCTAGATACCTATAACCCTTAACCTGTCTAGATACCTATAACCCTTAACCTGTCTAGATACCTATAACCCTTAACCCTTAACCTGTCTAGATACCTATAACCCTTAACCCTTAACCTGTCTAGATACCTATAACCCTTAACCTGTCTAGATACCTATAACCCTTAACCCTTAACCTGTCTAGATACCTATAACCATTAACCTGTCTAGATACCTATAACCCTTAACCCTTAACCTGTCTAGATACCTATAACCCTTAACCTGTCTAGATACCTATAACCCTTAACCTGTCTAGATACCTATAACCCTTAACCCTTAACCTGTCTAGATACCTATAACCCTTAACCCTTAACCTGTCTGGATACCTATAACCCTTAACCTGTCTAGATACCTATAACCCTTAACCCTTAACCTGTCTAGATACCTATAACCCTTAACCTGTCTAGATACCTATAACCCTTAACCCTTAACCTGTCTGGATACCTATAACCCTTAACCCTTAACCTGTCTAGATACCTATAACCCTTAACCTGTCTAGATACCTATAACCCTTAACCTGTCTAGATACCTATAACCCTTAACCTGTCTAGATACCTATAACCCTTAACCCTTAACCTGTCTAGATACCTATAACCCTTAACCTGTCTAGATACCTATAACCCTTAACCTGTCTAGATACCTATAACCCTTAACCTGTCTAGATACCTATAACCCTTAACCCTTAACCTGTCTAGATACCTATAACCCTTAACCCTTAACCTGTCTAGATACCTATAACCCTTAACCTGTCTAGATACCTATAACCCTTAACCCTTAACCTGTCTAGATACCTATAACCATTAACCTGTCTAGATACCTATAACCCTTAACCCTTAACCTGTCTAGATACCTATAACCCTTAACCCTTAACCT
The DNA here is from genome assembly GCF_029448725.1 of Salvelinus fontinalis. Taxonomy (NCBI): domain Eukaryota; kingdom Metazoa; phylum Chordata; class Actinopteri; order Salmoniformes; family Salmonidae; genus Salvelinus; species Salvelinus fontinalis. The sequence goes on along the minus strand of NC_074691.1, from coordinate 43,631,374 downwards.
GTCTAGATACCTATAACCATTAACCTGTCTAGATACCTATAACCCTTAACCCTTAACCTGTCTAGATACCTATAACCCTTAACCTGTCTAGATACCTATAACCATTAACCTGTCTAGATACCTATAACCCTTAACCTGTCTAGATACCTATAACCCTTAACCTGTCTAGATACCTATAACCCTTAACCTGTCTAGATACCTATAACCCTTAACCCTTAACCTGTCTAGATACCTATAACCCTTAACCCTTAACCTGTCTAGATACCTATAACCCTTAACCTGTCTAGATACCTATAACCCTTAACCTGTCTAGATACCTATAACCCTTAACCTGTCTAGATACCTATAACCCTTAACCCTTAACCTGTCTAGATACCTATAACCCTTAACCTGTCTAGATACCTATAACCCTTAACCTGTCTAGATACCTATAACCCTTAACCTGTCTAGATACCTATAACCCTTAACCTGTCTAGATACCTATAACCCTTAACCTGTCTAGATATCTATAACCCTAAACCTGTCTGGATAGGTATAACCCTTAACCCTTAACCTGTCTGGATTTATTTATTTTGCTCCTTTGCACCCCATTATTTCTATCTCTACTTTGCACTTTCTTCCACTGCAAACCAACCATTCCAGTGTTTTTTTTACTTGCTATATTGTATTTACTTCGCCACCATGGCCTTTTTATAT